>NC_134487.1:219814977-219819772 GCF_040206685.1 Ascaphus truei
AGAGAGTGTGAGAGACACACACAGAGTGTGTGAGAGACACACAGAGAGTGTGAGAGACACACAGAGAGAGTGAGAGAGAGTGAGAGACACACAAAGAGAGTGTGAGAGACAAACAGAGAGTGTGAGAGACACACAGACAGTGTGAGACACACACAGAGAGTGAGACACACACACAGAGACTGAGACACACACAGAGAGTGAGACACACACAGAGTGAGACACACACAGAGTGAGACACACACACAGAGAGTGAGACACACACACAGAGAGTGAGACACAAACATAGAGAGTGTGAGACACACACACAGAGTGTGAGACACACACACAGAGTGTGAGACACACACACAGAGTGTGAGACACACACACAGAGTGTGAGACACACACACAGAGTGTGAGACACACACACAGAGTGTGAGACACACACACACAAAGTGAGACACACACGCACAGAGTGAGACACACACGCACAGAGTGAGACACACACACACACACACACACACAGAGTGAGAGAGAGAAACACACACAGAGAGAAAGACACATACACACACACACACAGAAAGAGAGAGAGAGAGACACACACACATACAGAGAGAGTGAGAGAGAGACACACAGAGAGTGAGAGAGACACACACAGAGAGTGAGAGAGAGACACACACAGAGAGTGTGAGAGACACACACAGAGAGTGTGAGAGACACACACAGAGAGTGTGAGAGACACACACAGAGTGTGTGAGAGACACACAGAGAGTGTGAGAGACACACAGAGAGAGTGAGAGAGAGTGAGAGACACACAAAGAGAGTGTGAGAGACAAACAGAGAGTGTGAGAGACACACAGACAGTGTGAGACACACACAGAGTGAGACACACACACAGAGACTGAGACACACACAGAGAGTGAGACACACACAGAGTGAGACACACACAGAGTGAGACACACACACAGAGAGTGAGACACACACACAGAGAGTGAGACACAAACATAGAGAGTGTGAGACACACACACAGAGTGTGAGACACACACACAGAGTGTGAGACACACACACAGAGTGTGAGACACACACACAGAGTGTGAGACACACACACACAAAGTGAGACACACACGCACAGAGTGAGACACACACGCACAGAGTGAGACACACACACACACACACACAGAGTGAGACACACACACACAGAGTGAGACACACACACACAGAGTGAGACACACACACACAGAGTGAGACACACACACACAGAGTGAGACACACACACACAGAGTGAGACACACACACACAGAGTGAGACACACACACAGAGTGAGACACACACACACACACAGAGTGAGACACACACGCACAGAGTGAGACACACACGCACAGAGTGAGACACACACACAGAGAGTGAGACACACACACAGAGAGTGAGACACACACACACACAGAAAGAGACACACACACACAGAGAGTGAGACACACACAGAGAGTGAGAGACACACACAGAGAGAGACACACACAGAGTGAGAGAGAGAGAGACACACACAGAGAGTGAGACACACAGAGAGAGAGAGAGAGACACACACACACAGAGTGAGACACACACACAGAGAGAGTGAGAGACACACACAGAGAGTGAGACAAACACACACACAGAGAGAGAGACACACACAGAGAGTGAGACACACACAGATAGTGAGACACACACACACACAGAGAGAGAGACACACACACACACACACACACACACACAGAGTGAGACACACACAGAGAGTGAGACACACACACAGAGGGTGAGACACACACACAGAGGGTGAGACACACACACACAGAGTGAGACACACACACACAGAGTGAGACACACACAGAGTGAGACACACACAGAGTGAGACACACACAGAGTGAGACACACACAGAGTGAGACACACACACACACAGAGTGAGACACACACACACACAGAGTGAGACACACACACACAGAGAGTGAGAGAGAGACACGGAGAGAGAGAGAGAGAGAGAGAGAGAGAGAGAGAGAGAGAGAGAGAGAGAGAGAGAGAGACACACACATACAGAGAGAGAGTGAGAGAGAGACACACACAGAGAGTGTGAGAGACACACACAGAGAGTGTGAGAGACACACAGAGAGTGTGAGAGACACACACAGAGTGTGAGAGACACACACAGAGTGTGAGAGACACACACAGAGTGTGAGAGACACACACAGATTGTGAGAGACACACACAGATTGTGAGAGACACACACAGAGTGTGAGAGACACACACAGAGTGTGAGAGACACACACAGAGAGTGAGAGACACACACAGAGTGTGATACACACACAGAGAGTGTGATACACACACAGAGAGTGTGAGACACACACAGAGAGTGAGACACACACAGAGAGTGAGACACACACAGAGAGTGAGACACAAACATAGAGAGTGTGACACAAACATAGAGTGTGAGACACAAACATAGAGAGTGTGACACAAACATAGAGTGTGAGACACAAACATAGAGAGTGTGAGACACACACACAGAGTGTGAGACACACACACAGAGTGTGAGACACACACAGAGTGTGAGACACACACACAGAGTGTGAGACACACACACAGAGTGTGAGACACACAGAGTGTGAGACACACAGAGTGTGAGACACACACAGAGTGTGAGACACACACAGAGTGTGAGACACACAGAGTGTGAGACACACAGAGTGTGAGACACACACAGAGTGTGAGACACACAGAGTGTGAGACACACACACAGATTGAGACACACACACAGATTGAGACACACACACAGAGTGAGACACACACACAGAGTGTGAGACACACACAGAGACACACACAGAGTGAGACACACACACACACAGAGTGAGACACACACACAGAGTGAGACACACACACAGAG
This sequence comes from Ascaphus truei, assembly GCF_040206685.1. Lineage (NCBI taxonomy): Eukaryota > Metazoa > Chordata > Amphibia > Anura > Ascaphidae > Ascaphus > Ascaphus truei. The sequence goes on from NC_134487.1 coordinate 219,817,866, forward strand.
TGAGACACACACACAGAGTGAGACACACACACAGAGTGAGACACACACACAGAGAGTGAGACACACACACAGAGAGTGAGACACACACACAGAGAGTGTGAGACACAGAGAGTGTGAGACACAGAGAGAGAGTGTGAGACACAGAGAGTGTGAGACACACACAGAGTGAGACACACACACACAGAGTGAGACACACACACACACACACAGAGTGACACACACACACACACACACACACAGAGAGACACACACACACACACAGAGTGAGACACACACACACACACAGAGTGAGACACACACACACACACACACACACACACACACACAGAGTGAGACACACACACACACACAGAGTGAGACACACACACACACAGAGTGAGACACACACACACACACACAGAGTGAGACACACACACACACACACACAGAGTGAGACACACACACACGCACAGAGTGAGACACACACACAGAGTGAGACACACACACAGAGTGAGACACACACACAGAGTGAGACACACACAGAGTGAGACACACACACAGAGTGAGACACACACACACACACACACACAGAGTGAGACACACACAGAGTGAGACACACACACAGAGTGAGACACACACACAGAGTGAGACACACACACACACACACAGAGTGAGACACACACACACAGAGTGAGACACACACACACAGAGTGAGACACACACACACAGAGTGAGACACACACACAGAGTGAGACACACACACAGAGTGAGACACACACACAGAGTGAGACACACACACACAGAGAGTGAGACAAACACACAGAGTGAGACACACAGAGTGAGACACACACGCACAGAGTGAGACACACACACAGAGAGTGAGACACACACACAGAGAGTGAGACACACACACACACAGAAAGAGACACACACACACAGAGAGTGAGACACACACAGAGAGTGAGAGACACACACAGAGAGAGAGACACACACAGAGTGAGAGAGAGAGAGACACACACAGAGAGTGAGACACACAGAGAGAGAGAGAGAGACACACACACACAGAGTGAGACACACACACAGAGAGAGTGAGAGACACACACAGAGAGTGAGACAAACACACACACAGAGAGAGAGACACACACAGAGAGTGAGACACACACAGATAGTGAGACACACACACACACAGAGAGAGAGACACACACACACACACACACACACACACAGAGTGAGACACACACAGAGAGTGAGACACACACACAGAGGGTGAGACACACACACAGAGGGTGAGACACACACACAGAGAGTGAGACACACACACAGAGAGTGAGACACACACAGAGTGAGACACACACAGAGTGAGACACACACAGAGTGAGACACACACAGAGTGAGACACACACACACACAGAGTGAGACACACACACACACAGAGTGAGACACACACACACACAGAGTGAGAGAGAGACACGGAGAGAGAGAGAGAGAGAGAGAGAGAGAGAGAGAGAGAGAGAGAGAGAGAGAGAGAGAGAGAGAGAGACACACACATACAGAGAGAGAGTGAGAGAGAGACACACACAGAGAGTGTGAGAGACACACACAGAGAGTGTGAGAGACACACAGAGAGTGTGAGAGACACACACAGAGTGTGAGAGACACACACAGAGTGTGAGAGACACACACAGATTGTGAGAGACACACACAGATTGTGAGAGACACACACAGAGTGTGAGAGACACACACAGAGTGTGAGAGACACACACAGAGAGTGAGAGACACACACAGAGTGTGATACACACACAGAGAGTGTGATACACACACAGAGAGTGTGAGACACACACAGAGAGTGAGACACACACAGAGAGTGAGACACAAACATAGAGAGTGTGACACAAACATAGAGTGTGAGACACAAACATAGAGAGTGT
>NC_134487.1:219819972-219824972 GCF_040206685.1 Ascaphus truei
TTGTCCAAGTCACAGCCATTATATGACAAGAAAGCTTAAAGATTAAAAATAAGATTAAAAATTGAAAATATAGATAATAATAAAAATAATAAATTAGTAATAAGAATAGAAATAATGGAGTTGAAAAACAACAGAGCAGACATCACTTTTATATTTTGTTTTATTGTTTTATTTTATTTTTAAACAAATTTCATATCAAATGTATAATTTTAAACATAAATTAATTATCTTATAGAAATTTTTTTTTTTTTTTAGTATGAACCTTAAGTTATGTATTTTTAAGAATAATAGATTATATAAATAACTGTTCCAGAATGATTTATTTCATTTAATCTATGTAGCAATATACCTTATGTATTATTTCTCTGTCTATTTATTTTGAACTTTCAATGTGTCGTAACTATCCAGCTTATATATGAATCTGAACACTGAGAACTAATAAATATATATAATGGAAAATGTATAATATCAGAGAAACCAAAATTTATTTACCATTGAATGTTGGTGTCTAACAGTGACCACCATTATTTAAATTATTAAGGAATGTATTCAGTTCATTTTATTGTATTATTAACTGTTAAAATATCAATCTTAATATCAATCTAATCCAAATGTCTATTTTAAATATACCAACATGCACTTATAAGTTTTTTAAGTTTTTTAAGTACTTTGTATAAACTTTGTGTGTGTTCCTTTTGTTTTTTGTTGTGACATGAACCAGCCATATATACTGTTTGCACCATTCTGTACCAATAGTGGTACCTATATGAATTTAAGTTCAAAATCAATGAGCCATTAATTGGACATCTAAATGATTTCAATCAACTGAGCTATAAATTATGAAGGAGCATGGTGTAACTCTATCCCTGACGAAGCCTTTTGGTGAAACGCGTAGGAGGAGGAGCAAATAGAGTGTTTGCTTGCCATTGTGTGCGTTTGAGAGGAGCATTTAACACTACTCGCCCGCGCTGTCCGCATGGTCATTTTCAACCATCAGGAGAAGTAGCGCTGAAAGACGGAGCCCAGAGACTACCGGGAAGGGTCTGTGCGTCACAGCCGGAAGTGACATCAGACCTGGACACCCGGAGGGCCTGCGTGGTATCGCGAGGTGCAGCAACATTCTAAGCTGCGTGCACCGGAGCATTTATTTTGTGATCTGAGGGAAGACAGGACCATCAAGGATCTGCAAGATTCAAAGGGTGAGCTTTTCCTACATTGTCTCAACCCTGGGGTACCCCTCTTCACTAATACCTGCCCGGGCAGTGCACTATCTACAGGACTAAGACCTTTATATCGGGTAATTCCCGTTTTCAATCTCCTGTAAACTGACCAAGTGTTACCGCATATCTTTTCAACCAGCATTATATATATATATATAATTTGTTTTATTACCATTCAATTATTGATACCATTGTTGTCCCAGAGTATGTTTTCTTGGGACAAGTTCTTATAATAAAGTACCTTAGTTTAATCACAACCCCCACTGTCTGCGCTTCTTTTCTTTTTTTTCTTTTTGTTGTAACCTTCTCCAAGTACACAGAAGTACATCAAACAATGCATGCCGGGCTGAGCTGGGCCGCTTTCCTCTACTGCTCACGGTACAGAAGAGAGCACTGACATTCTGGGCCCACCTAAACAACAGCCACCCACAGTCTTACTGCTACAGAGCAATGCGAAGCCAGGACCTCCTCACTAAACCCTGTGCCATCAAACAACTTGTCCTCTCACTCCAAGGACAAAACCCCACACAGATTAACAACCTGCCGAAAAAAGAAATCAACTCAATCTCCAACGAAATGAAGAAGCAGTATGTGACAATGTGGGAAAATGATATCCAGTGTTCAAAGAAGCTGGAAACCTACCACAGCCTAAAGAGAGAATACACTCTGGCACCCTACCTACTGAAGGTAAAAGACCCAAAACAGAGACAGACCCTGGGCCAGTACAGAATAAGTGCCCACAGCCTAGAAATAGAAACAGGCAGACACAGACAGAACTGGAAGCCCCGGGAGATGAGACTGTGCCAAAGATGTGAGCTACTGTAGGAGAGGTAGAAGATGAAACGCACTTCCAGTTGCGATGCACAAAATACTCTGAAGTGAGGAGTGCCCACCTAGAGAAACTAACTGCTGTTATCCAGAACTTTAATAATATAGAGGAGAACCAAAAAATAGCGATCCTCCTGGGAGAAGATGAAACCACAGCAGAACTGGCTGCACACTATATGCAGCACCTGCCACACGCTGAGAGACGTCCACTAACCCCCACACCCCTGCACGAAACTGTTACCCATATACCCTGCAATCGTTATACCCTACCCCCCAGTATTCGTGTAATTATTGTCCCCCCACCCCTTACTATTCACGCTTTGGCAATACTGAAATGTTCTTTCGTCATGCCAATAAAGCTGATTTGATTTGATTTGTGAGACACACACACAGAGTGAGACACACACACACACAGAAAGTGAGACACACACACAGAGAGTGAGACACACACACACAGAGAGTGAGACACACACACAGAGAGTGTGAGACACACAGAGAGAGTGAGACACACACAGAGAGTGAGACACACACAGAGAGTGAAGACACACACACACAGAGTGAGACACACACACACACACACAGAGTGAGGACACACACACACACACAGAGTGAGACACACACACACACACACACACACACACAGAGTGAGACACACACACACACACACAGAGTGAGACACACACACACACAGAGTGAGACACACACACACACACAGAGTGAGACACACACACACACACACACACAGAGTGAGACACACACACACACACACACAGAGTGAGACACACACACACAGAGTGAGACACACACACAGAGTGAGACACACACACAGAGTGAGACACACACAGAGTGAGACACACACACAGAGTGAGACACACACACACACACACAGAGTGAGACACACACAGAGTGAGACACACACACAGAGTGAGACACACACACAGAGTGAGACACACACACAGAGTGAGACACACACCACACAGAGTGAGACACACACACACAGAGTGAGACACACACACAGAGTGAGACACACACACACAGAGTGAGACAAACACACAGAGTGAGACACACAGAGTGAGACACACACGCACAGAGTGAGACACACACACAGAGAGTGAGACAAAAACACAGAGAGAGTGAGACACACACAGAGAGAGTGAGACACACACAGAGAGTGAGACACACACAGAGAGCGAGACACACAGAGAGTGAGACACACACACAGAGGGTGAGACACACAGAGTGAGACACACACAGAGTGAGACACACACAGAGTGAGACACACACAGAGAGTGAGACACACACACAGAGGGTGAGACACACAGAGTGAGACACACACAGAGTGAGACACACACAGAGTGAGACACACACACAGAGTGAGACACACACACAGAGAGTGAGACACAAACATAGAGAGTGTGAGACACACACACAGAGTGTGAGACACACACACAGAGTGTGAGACACACACACAGAGTGTGAGACACACACACCCAAAGTGAGACACACACGCACAGAGTGAGACACACACGCACAGAGTGAGACACACACGCACAGAGTGAGACACACACACACACACAGAGTGAGACACACACACACAGAGTGAGACACACACACACAGAGTGAGACACACACACAGAGTGAGACACACACACAGAGTGAGACACACACACAGAGTGAGACACACACACACACAGAGTGAGACACACACACACACAGAGTGAGACACACACGACACAGAGTGAGACACACACGCACAGAGTGAGACACACACGCACAGAGTGAGACAAACAACACAGAGACGTGAGACACACAGAGGACCCACACACACAGCACAGAGTGAGACACACACACACACACAGAGTGAGACACACACCAGAGAGTGAGACACACACAGAGTGTGAGACACACACAGAGTGTGAGACACACACACAGAGTGAGACACACACACAGAGTGAGACAACACACAGAGTGTGAGACACACACACAGAGTGAGACACACACACAGAGTGTGAGACACACACAGACACACACACACACAGAGTGAGACACACACACAGAGTGAGACACACACACACAGAGTGAGACACACACACAGAGTGAGACACACACACAGAGTGAGACACACACACAGAGTGAGACACACACACAAGAGTGAGACACACACACAGAGTGAGACACACACACAGAGTGAGACACACACACAGAGTGAGACACACACACAGAGAGTGTGAGACACAGAGAGTGTGAGACACAGAGAGTGTGAGACACACACAGAGTGAGACACACACACACACAGAGTGAGACACACACACACACACACACACAGAGTGAGACACACACACACACACACACACAGAGTGAGACACACACACACACAGAGTGAGACACACACACACACACAGAGTGAGACACACACACACACACAGAGTGAGACACACACACACACACAGAGTGAGACACACACACACACACAGAGTGAGACACACACACACACACACTACACACACACACAGAGAGACACACACACACACACACACACAGAGTGAGACACACACACAGAGTGAGACACACACACAGAGTGAGACACACACACACAGAATGAGACACACACACAGAGTGAGACACACACACACACACACACACACACCACACACAGAGTGAGACACACACACACACACACACACACACAGAGTGAGACACACACACACACACACAGAGTGAGACACACACACACACACACACAGAGTGAGACACACACACACACAGAGTGAGACACACACACACACACACAGAGTGAGACCACACACACAGAGTGAGACACACACACACACACACACACACACAGAGTGAGACACACACACACACACACACACACACACAGAGTGAGACACACACACAGAGTGAGACACACACACAGAGTGAGACACACACACACACAGAGTGAGACACACA
>NC_134487.1:219834972-219837472 GCF_040206685.1 Ascaphus truei
GAAGAGAGCACTGACATTCTGGGCCCACCTAAACAACAGCCACCCACAGTCTTACTGCTACAGAGCAATGCGAAGCCAGGACCTCCTCACTAAACCCTGTGCCATCAAACAACTTGTCCTCTCACTCCAAGGACAAAACCCCACACAGATTAACAACCTGCCGAAAAAAGAAATCAACTCAATCTCCAACGAAATGAAGAAGCAGTATGTGACAATGTGGGAAAATGATATCCAGTGTTCAAAGAAGCTGGAAACCTACCACAGCCTAAAGAGAGAATACACTCTGGCACCCTACCTACTGAAGGTAAAAGACCCAAAACAGAGACAGACCCTGGGCCAGTACAGAATAAGTGCCCACAGCCTAGAAATAGAAACAGGCAGACACAGACAGAACTGGAAGCCCCGGGAGATGAGACTGTGCCAAAGATGTGAGCTACTGTAGGAGAGGTAGAAGATGAAACGCACTTCCAGTTGCGATGCACAAAATACTCTGAAGTGAGGAGTGCCCACCTAGAGAAACTAACTGCTGTTATCCAGAACTTTAATAATATAGAGGAGAACCAAAAAATAGCGATCCTCCTGGGAGAAGATGAAACCACAGCAGAACTGGCTGCACACTATATCAGCACCTGCCACACGCTGAGAGACGTCCACTAACCCCCACACCCCTGCACGAAACTGTTACCCATATACCCTGCAATCGTTATACCCTACCCCCCAGTATTCGTGTAATTATTGTCCCCCACCCCTTACTATTCACGCTTTGGCAATACTGAAATGTTCTTTCGTCATGCCAATAAAGCTGATTTGATTTGATTTGTGAGACACACACACAGAGTGAGACACACACACACAGAAAGTGAGACACACACACAGAGAGTGAGACACACACACACACAGAGTGAGACACACACACAGAGAGTGTGAGACACACAGAGAGAGTGAGACACACACAGAGAGTGAGACACACACAGAGAGTGAGACACACACACACAGAGTGAGACACACACACACACACACAGAGTGAGACACACACACACACACAGAGTGAGACACACACACACACACACACACACACACACAGAGTGAGACACACACACACACACACACAGAGTGAGACACACACACACACAGAGTGAGACACACACACACACACACACAGAGTGAGACACACACACACACACACACAGAGTGAGACACACACACACACACACACAGAGTGAGACACACACACACAGAGTGAGACACACACACAGAGTGAGACACACACACAGAGTGAGACACACACACAGAGTGAGACACACACACAGAGTGAGACACACACAGAGTGAGACACACACACAGAGTGAGACACACACACACACACAGAGTGAGACACACACAGAGTGAGACACACACACAGAGTGAGACACACACACAGAGTGAGACACACACACACACAGAGTGAGACACACACACACAGAGTGAGACACACACACACAGAGTGAGACACACACACAGAGTGAGACACACACACAGAGTGAGACACACACACACAGAGAGTGAGACAAACACACAGAGTGAGACACACAGAGTGAGACACACACGCACAGAGTGAGACACACACACAGAGAGTGAGACAAAAACACAGAGAGAGTGAGACACACACAGAGAGAGTGAGACACACACAGAGAGTGAGACACACACAGAGAGCGAGACACACAGAGAGTGAGACACACACACAGAGGGTGAGACACACAGAGTGAGACACACACAGAGTGAGACACACACAGAGTGAGACACACACAGAGAGTGAGACACACACACAGAGGGTGAGACACACAGAGTGAGACACACACAGAGTGAGACACACACAGAGTGAGACACACACACAGAGTGAGACACACACACAGAGAGTGAGACACAAACATAGAGAGTGTGAGACACACACACAGAGTGTGAGACACACACACAGAGTGTGAGACACACACACAGAGTGTGAGACACACACACCCAAAGTGAGACACACACGCACAGAGTGAGACACACACGCACAGAGTGAGACACACACGCACAGAGTGAGACACACACACACACACAGAGTGAGACACACACACACACAGAGTGAGACACACACACACAGAGTGAGACACACACACAGAGTGAGACACACACACAGAGTGAGACACACACACAGAGTGAGACACACACACAGAGTGAGACACACACACACACAGAGTGAGACACACACACACACAGAGTGAGACACACACGCACAGAGTGAGACACACACGCACAGAGTGAGACACACACGCACAGAGTGAGACAAACACACAGAGAGTGAGACACACACACAGAGAGTGAGACACACACACACACACAGAGTGAGACACACACACAGAGAGTGAGACACACACACAGAGTGAGACACACACACAGAGTGAGACACACACAGAGTGAGACACACACACAGAGTGAGACACACACACAGAGTGTGAGACACACACAGACACACACACAC
>NC_134487.1:219842472-219844972 GCF_040206685.1 Ascaphus truei
GGAACAGACAACGAGCTACACATACCTTGGTCTAACAATCAGCTCATCAGGGAAATTCAACCTGGCCATAAATACACTGAAGGAGAAGGCCTGCAGAGCATTTTATGCAATAAGAAAACAGATGTACCACCTAAAACCACCAATAAGAATCTGGATGAAAATATTCAACAGCATCATCACACCCATCCTTCTGTATGGCAGCGAGGTGTGGGGTCCTGTAACATACCCAGACTCCACAAAATGGGATACCAGCCCAACAGAAATACTGCATCTGGAATTCTGCAAACACCTTCTCCAAGTACACAGAAGTACATCAAACAATGCATGCCGGGCTGAGCTGGGCCGCTTTCCTCTACTGCTCACGGTACAGAAGAGAGCACTGACATTCTGGGCCCACCTAAACAACAGCCACCCACAGTCTTACTGCTACAGAGCAATGCGAAGCCAGGACCTCCTCACTAAACCCTGTGCCATCAAACAACTTGTCCTCTCACTCCAAGGACAAAACCCCACACAGATTAACAACCTGCCGAAAAAAGAAATCAACTCAATCTCCAACGAAATGAAGAAGCAGTATGTGACAATGTGGGAAAATGATATCCAGTGTTCAAAGAAGCTGGAAACCTACCACAGCCTAAAGAGAGAATACACTCTGGCACCCTACCTACTGAAGGTAAAAGACCCAAAACAGAGACAGACCCTGGGCCAGTACAGAATAAGTGCCCACAGCCTAGAAATAGAAACAGGCAGACACAGACAGAACTGGAAGCCCCGGGAGATGAGACTGTGCCAAAGATGTGAGCTACTGTAGGAGAGGTAGAAGATGAAACGCACTTCCAGTTGCGATGCACAAAATACTCTGAAGTGAGGAGTGCCCACCTAGAGAAACTAACTGCTGTTATCCAGAACTTTAATAATATAGAGGAGAACCAAAAAATAGCGATCCTCCTGGGAGAAGATGAAACCACAGCAGAACTGGCTGCACACTATATCAGCACCTGCCACACGCTGAGAGACGTCCACTAACCCCCACACCCCTGCACGAAACTGTTACCCATATACCCTGCAATCGTTATACCCTACCCCCCAGTATTCGTGTAATTATTGTCCCCCACCCCTTACTATTCACGCTTTGGCAATACTGAAATGTTCTTTCGTCATGCCAATAAAGCTGATTTGATTTGATTTGTGAGACACACACACAGAGTGAGACACACACACACAGAAAGTGAGACACACACACAGAGAGTGAGACACACACACACAGAGAGTGAGACACACACACAGAGAGTGTGAGACACACAGAGAGAGTGAGACACACACAGAGAGTGAGACACACACAGAGAGTGAGACACACACACACAGAGTGAGACACACACACACACACACAGAGTGAGACACACACACACACACAGAGTGAGACACACACACACACACACACACACACACACACAGAGTGAGACACACACACACACACACACAGAGTGAGACACACACACACACAGAGTGAGACACACACACACACACACACAGAGTGAGACACACACACACACACACACAGAGTGAGACACACACACACACACACACAGAGTGAGACACACACACACAGAGTGAGACACACACACAGAGTGAGACACACACACAGAGTGAGACACACACACAGAGTGAGACACACACAGAGTGAGACACACACACAGAGTGAGACACACACACACACACAGAGTGAGACACACACAGAGTGAGACACACACACAGAGTGAGACACACACACAGAGTGAGACACACACACACACAGAGTGAGACACACACACACAGAGTGAGACACACACACACAGAGTGAGACACACACACAGAGTGAGACACACACACAGAGTGAGACACACACACACAGAGAGTGAGACAAACACACAGAGTGAGACACACAGAGTGAGACACACACGCACAGAGTGAGACACACACACAGAGAGTGAGACAAAAACACAGAGAGAGTGAGACACACACAGAGAGAGTGAGACACACACAGAGAGTGAGACACACACAGAGAGCGAGACACACAGAGAGTGAGACACACACACAGAGGGTGAGACACACAGAGTGAGACACACACAGAGTGAGACACACACAGAGTGAGACACACACAGAGAGTGAGACACACACACAGAGGGTGAGACACACAGAGTGAGACACACACAGAGTGAGACACACACAGAGTGAGACACACACACAGAGTGAGACACACACACAGAGAGTGAGACACAAACATAGAGAGTGTGAGACACACACACAGAGTGTGAGACACACACACAGAGTGTGAGACACACACACAGAGTGTGAGACACACACACCCAAAGTGAGACACACACGCACAGAGTGAGACACACACGCACAGAGTGAGACACACACGCACAGAGTGAGACACACACACACACACAGAGTGAGACACACACACACAGAGTGAGACACACACACACAGAGTGAGACACACACACAGAGTGAGACA
>NC_134487.1:219849972-219857472 GCF_040206685.1 Ascaphus truei
CGCACAGAGTGAGACACACACACAGAGAGTGAGACACACACACACAGAGAGAGAGAGAGAGAGAGAGAGAGAGAGAGAGAGAGACACACACAGAGAGTGTGAGACACACACAGAGTGAGACACACACAGATTGAGACACACACAGAGTGAGACACACACAGAGTGAGACACACACAGAGTGAGACACACACACAGAGTGAGACACAAACATAGAGTGTGAGACACAAACATAGAGTGTGAGACACAAACACAGAGAGTGTGAGACACACACAGAGTGTGAGACATACACACACAGAGTGTGAGACACACACACACACACAGAGTGTGAGGCACACACACAGAGTGTGAGACACACACACAGAGTGTGAGACACACACAGAGTGTGAGACACACACACAGAGTGTGAGACACACACACAGAGTGTGAGACACACACACAGAGTGTGAGACACACACACAGAGTGAGACACACACACAGAGTGAGACACACACAGAGAGTGAGACACACAGACAGAGAGTGAGACACACAGACAGAGAGTGAGACACACACACACACACAGAGTGAGACACACACACAGAGTGAGACACACACACAGAGAGTGAGACACACACACACAGAGAGTGAGACACACACACAGAGAGTGAGACACACACACAGAGTGAGACACACACACAGAGTGAGACACACACACAGAGTGAGACACACACAGAGAGTGAGACACACACAGAGAGTGAGACACACACAGAGAGTGAGACACACACAGAGAGTGAGACACACACACAGAGTGAGACACACACAGAGAGTGAGACACACACAGAGAGTGAGACACACACAGAGAGTGAGACACACACAGAGAGTGAGACACACACAGAGAGTGAGACACACACAGAGAGTGAGACACACACAGAGAGTGTGACACACACACAGAGTGAGACACACACACAGAGTGAGACAAACACACAGAGTGAGACACACACACACAGAGTGAGACACACACGCACAGAGTGAGACACACACACAGAGAGTGAGACACACACACACACAGAGTGAGACACACACACACAGAGTGAGACACACACACAGAGAGTGAGATACACACACAGAGAGTGTGACACACACACAGAGTGTGAGACACACACACAGAGAGTGATACACACACACAGAGAGTGATACACACACACACAGAGTGAGACACACACAGAGTGTGACACACACACACAGAGTGATCTACATCAATGAGCTCGCAGCAGCCCTAGAATCCTCCTCAGCACCTGGGCTCAACTTGGCTGGAACTGAGATTAAGTCTCTACTATACGCAGACGACCTGCTCCTGCTGTCTCCAACAGAACAAGGCCTCTAACAGAAACTGGCAATACTAGAAAAATTCAGCCAGACCTGGGCACTCTCTGTGAGCCTAGAAAAAAACAGAATAATGGTATTCCAGAAAAAAATCTAAAAAACATCCAACCATATCTCAATTCACACTGGACGACAATGCACTGGAACAGACAACGAGCTACACATACCTTGGTCTAACAATCAGCTCATCAGGGAAATTCAACCTGGCCATAAATACACTGAAGGAGAAGGCCTGCAGAGCATTTTATGCAATAAGAAAACAGATGTACCACCTAAAACCACCAATAAGAATCTGGATGAAAATATTCAACAGCATCATCACACCCATCCTTCTGTATGGCAGCGAGGTGTGGGGTCCTGTAACATACCCAGACTCCACAAAATGGGATACCAGCCCAACAGAAATACTGCATCTGGAATTCTGCAAACACCTTCTCCAAGTACACAGAAGTACATCAAACAATGCATGCCGGGCTGAGCTGGGCCGCTTTCCTCTACTGCTCACGGTACAGAAGAGAGCACTGACATTCTGGGCCCACCTAAACAACAGCCACCCACAGTCTTACTGCTACAGAGCAATGCGAAGCCAGGACCTCCTCACTAAACCCTGTGCCATCAAACAACTTGTCCTCTCACTCCAAGGACAAAACCCCACACAGATTAACAACCTGCCGAAAAAAGAAATCAACTCAATCTCCAACGAAATGAAGAAGCAGTATGTGACAATGTGGGAAAATGATATCCAGTGTTCAAAGAAGCTGGAAACCTACCACAGCCTAAAGAGAGAATACACTCTGGCACCCTACCTACTGAAGGTAAAAGACCCAAAACAGAGACAGACCCTGGGCCAGTACAGAATAAGTGCCCACAGCCTAGAAATAGAAACAGGCAGACACAGACAGAACTGGAAGCCCCGGGAGATGAGACTGTGCCAAAGATGTGAGCTACTGTAGGAGAGGTAGAAGATGAAACGCACTTCCAGTTGCGATGCACAAAATACTCTGAAGTGAGGAGTGCCCACCTAGAGAAACTAACTGCTGTTATCCAGAACTTTAATAATATAGAGGAGAACCAAAAAATAGCGATCCTCCTGGGAGAAGATGAAACCACAGCAGAACTGGCTGCACACTATATCAGCACCTGCCACACGCTGAGAGACGTCCACTAACCCCCACACCCCTGCACGAAACTGTTACCCATATACCCTGCAATCGTTATACCCTACCCCCCAGTATTCGTGTAATTATTGTCCCCCACCCCTTACTATTCACGCTTTGGCAATACTGAAATGTTCTTTCGTCATGCCAATAAAGCTGATTTGATTTGATTTGTGAGACACACACACAGAGTGAGACACACACACACAGAAAGTGAGACACACACACAGAGAGTGAGACACACACACACAGAGAGTGAGACACACACACAGAGAGTGTGAGACACACAGAGAGAGTGAGACACACACAGAGAGTGAGACACACACAGAGAGTGAGACACACACACACAGAGTGAGACACACACACACACACACAGAGTGAGACACACACACACACACAGAGTGAGACACACACACACACACACACACACACACAGAGTGAGACACACACACACACACACAGAGTGAGACACACACACACACAGAGTGAGACACACACACACACACAGAGTGAGACACACACACACACACACACACAGAGTGAGACACACACACACACACACACAGAGTGAGACACACACACACAGAGTGAGACACACACACAGAGTGAGACACACACACAGAGTGAGACACACACAGAGTGAGACACACACACAGAGTGAGACACACACACACACACACAGAGTGAGACACACACAGAGTGAGACACACACACAGAGTGAGACACACACACAGAGTGAGACACACACACAGAGTGAGACACACACACACAGAGTGAGACACACACACACAGAGTGAGACACACACACAGAGTGAGACACACACACACAGAGTGAGACAAACACACAGAGTGAGACACACAGAGTGAGACACACACGCACAGAGTGAGACACACACACAGAGAGTGAGACAAAAACACAGAGAGAGTGAGACACACACAGAGAGAGTGAGACACACACAGAGAGTGAGACACACACAGAGAGCGAGACACACAGAGAGTGAGACACACACACAGAGGGTGAGACACACAGAGTGAGACACACACAGAGTGAGACACACACAGAGTGAGACACACACAGAGAGTGAGACACACACACAGAGGGTGAGACACACAGAGTGAGACACACACAGAGTGAGACACACACAGAGTGAGACACACACACAGAGTGAGACACACACACAGAGAGTGAGACACAAACATAGAGAGTGTGAGACACACACACAGAGTGTGAGACACACACACAGAGTGTGAGACACACACACAGAGTGTGAGACACACACACCCAAAGTGAGACACACACGCACAGAGTGAGACACACACGCACAGAGTGAGACACACACGCACAGAGTGAGACACACACACACACACACAGAGTGAGACACACACACACAGAGTGAGACACACACACACAGAGTGAGACACACACACAGAGTGAGACACACACACAGAGTGAGACACACACACAGAGTGAGACACACACACACACAGAGTGAGACACACACACACACAGAGTGAGACACACACGCACAGAGTGAGACACACACGCACAGAGTGAGACACACACGCACAGAGTGAGACAAACACACAGAGAGTGAGACACACACACAGAGAGTGAGACACACACACACACACAGAGTGAGACACACACACACAGAGTGAGACAAACACACAGAGTGAGACACACACACACAGAGTGAGACACACACGCACAGAGTGAGACACACACACAGAGAGTGAGACACACACACACACAGAGTGAGACACACACACACAGAGTGAGACACACACACAGAGAGTGAGATACACACACAGAGAGTGTGACACACACACAGAGTGTGAGACACACACACAGAGAGTGATACACACACACAGAGAGTGATACACACACACACAGAGTGAGACACACACAGAGTGTGACACACACACACAGAGTGATCTACATCAATGAGCTCGCAGCAGCCCTAGAATCCTCCTCAGCACCTGGGCTCAACTTGGCTGGAACTGAGATTAAGTCTCTACTATACGCAGACGACCTGCTCCTGCTGTCTCCAACAGAACAAGGCCTCTAACAGAAACTGGCAATACTAGAAAAATTCAGCCAGACCTGGGCACTCTCTGTGAGCCTAGAAAAAAACAGAATAATGGTATTCCAGAAAAAAATCTAAAAAACATCCAACCATATCTCAATTCACACTGGACGACAATGCACTGGAACAGACAACGAGCTACACATACCTTGGTCTAACAATCAGCTCATCAGGGAAATTCAACCTGGCCATAAATACACTGAAGGAGAAGGCCTGCAGAGCATTTTATGCAATAAGAAAACAGATGTACCACCTAAAACCACCAATAAGAATCTGGATGAAAATATTCAACAGCATCATCACACCCATCCTTCTGTATGGCAGCGAGGTGTGGGGTCCTGTAACATACCCAGACTCCACAAAATGGGATACCAGCCCAACAGAAATACTGCATCTGGAATTCTGCAAACACCTTCTCCAAGTACACAGAAGTACATCAAACAATGCATGCCGGGCTGAGCTGGGCCGCTTTCCTCTACTGCTCACGGTACAGAAGAGAGCACTGACATTCTGGGCCCACCTAAACAACAGCCACCCACAGTCTTACTGCTACAGAGCAATGCGAAGCCAGGACCTCCTCACTAAACCCTGTGCCATCAAACAACTTGTCCTCTCACTCCAAGGACAAAACCCCACACAGATTAACAACCTGCCGAAAAAAGAAATCAACTCAATCTCCAACGAAATGAAGAAGCAGTATGTGACAATGTGGGAAAATGATATCCAGTGTTCAAAGAAGCTGGAAACCTACCACAGCCTAAAGAGAGAATACACTCTGGCACCCTACCTACTGAAGGTAAAAGACCCAAAACAGAGACAGACCCTGGGCCAGTACAGAATAAGTGCCCACAGCCTAGAAATAGAAACAGGCAGACACAGACAGAACTGGAAGCCCCGGGAGATGAGACTGTGCCAAAGATGTGAGCTACTGTAGGAGAGGTAGAAGATGAAACGCACTTCCAGTTGCGATGCACAAAATACTCTGAAGTGAGGAGTGCCCACCTAGAGAAACTAACTGCTGTTATCCAGAACTTTAATAATATAGAGGAGAACCAAAAAATAGCGATCCTCCTGGGAGAAGATGAAACCACAGCAGAACTGGCTGCACACTATATCAGCACCTGCCACACGCTGAGAGACGTCCACTAACCCCCACACCCCTGCACGAAACTGTTACCCATATACCCTGCAATCGTTATACCCTACCCCCCAGTATTCGTGTAATTATTGTCCCCCACCCCTTACTATTCACGCTTTGGCAATACTGAAATGTTCTTTCGTCATGCCAATAAAGCTGATTTGATTTGATTTGTGAGACACACACACAGAGTGAGACACACACACACAGAAAGTGAGACACACACACAGAGAGTGAGACACACACACACAGAGAGTGAGACACACACACAGAGAGTGTGAGACACACAGAGAGAGTGAGACACACACAGAGAGTGAGACACACACAGAGAGTGAGACACACACACACAGAGTGAGACACACACACACACACAGAGTGAGACACACACACACACACAGAGTGAGACACACACACACACACACACACACACAGAGTGAGACACACACACACACACACACAGAGTGAGACACACACACACACAGAGTGAGACACACACACACACACACACAGAGTGAGACACACACACACACACACACACAGAGTGAGACACACACACACACACACACAGAGTGAGACACACACACACAGAGTGAGACACACACACAGAGTGAGACACACACACAGAGTGAGACACACACACAGAGTGAGACACACACAGAGTGAGACACACACACAGAGTGAGACACACACACACACACAGAGTGAGACACACACAGAGTGAGACACACACACAGAGTGAGACACACACACAGAGTGAGACACACACACACACAGAGTGAGACACACACACACAGAGTGAGACACACACACACAGAGTGAGACACACACACAGAGTGAGACACACACACAGAGTGAGACACACACACACAGAGAGTGAGACAAACACACAGAGTGAGACACACAGAGTGAGACACACACGCACAGAGTGAGACACACACACACAGAGAGTGAGACAAAAACACAGAGAGAGTGAGACACACACAGAGAGAGTGAGACACACACAGAGAGTGAGACACACACAGAGAGCGAGACACACAGAGAGTGAGACACACACACAGAGGGTGAGACACACAGAGTGAGACACACACAGAGTGAGACACACACAGAGTGAGACACACACAGAGAGTGAGACACACACACAGAGGGTGAGACACACAGAGTGAGACACACACAGAGTGAGACACACACAGAGTGAGACACACACACAGAGTGAGACACACACACAGAGAGTGAGACACAAACATAGAGAGTGTGAGACACACACACAGAGTGTGAGACACACACACAGAGTGTGAGACACACACACAGAGTGTGAGACACACACACCCAAAGTGAGACACACACGCACAGAGTGAGACACACACGCACAGAGTGAGACACACACGCACAGAGTGAGACACACACACACACACAGAGTGAGACACACACACACACAGAGTGAGACACACACACACAGAGTGAGACACACACACAGAGTGAGACACACACACAGAGTGAGACACACACACAGAGTGAGACACACACACAGAGTGAGACACACACACACACAGAGTGAGACACACACACACACAGAGTGAGACACACACGCACAGAGTGAGACACACACGCACAGAGTGAGACACACACGCACAGAGTGAGACAAACACACAGAGAGTGAGACACACACACAGAGAGTGAGACACACACACACACACAGAGTGAGACACACACACAGAGAGTGAGACACACACACAGAGTGAGACACACACACAGAGTGAGA
>NC_134487.1:219862472-219972472 GCF_040206685.1 Ascaphus truei
CAGACAGAGAGTGAGACACACAGACAGAGAGTGAGACACACACACACACACAGAGTGAGACACACACACAGAGTGAGACACACACACAGAGAGTGAGACACACACACAGAGAGTGAGACACACACACAGAGAGTGAGACACACACACAGAGAGTGAGACACACACACACAGTGAGACACACACACACAGTGAGACACACACACACAGTGAGACACACACACAGAGTGAGACACACACACAGAGTGAGACACACACACAGAGTGAGACACACACACACAGAGTGAGACACACACACAGAGTGAGACACACACACAGAGTGAGACACACACAGAGAGTGAGACACACACAGAGAGTGAGACACACACAGAGAGTGAGACACACACAGAGAGTGAGACACACACACAGAGTGAGACACACACAGAGAGTGAGACACACACAGAGAGTGAGACACACACAGAGAGTGAGACACACACAGAGAGTGAGACACACACAGAGAGTGAGACACACACAGAGAGTGAGACACACACAGAGAGTGTGACACACACACAGAGTGAGACACACACACAGAGTGAGACAAACACACAGAGTGAGACACACACACACAGAGTGAGACACACACGCACAGAGTGAGACACACACACAGAGAGTGAGACACACACACACACAGAGTGAGACACACACACACAGAGTGAGATACACACACAGAGAGTGTGACACACACACAGAGTGTGAGACACACACACAGAGAGTGATACACACACACAGAGAGTGATACACACACACACAGAGTGAGACACAGAGTGTGACACACACACACAGAGTGATCTACATCAATGAGCTCGCAGCAGCCCTAGAATCCTCCTCAGCACCTGGGCTCAACTTGGCTGGAACTGAGATTAAGGGCCTCATGCAGTAAGCGACGATTATGTGAAATCGGCAAGCTTATCGATTAGTCATGTTATTGGCGTTTTTCCCTCTCCGTATGCAGTAAGTGCCGAATACATTCAAAATCAACCCGAAAACAAATCCGCCCACTCTCACGATGATGAGCCGATCACACACAGGTGTATCGGCGTGCGTGGCGGGGTGCTGTTAGGTTGCACAATCACAAATCTTGCTGAATCAGGCGAAACAAGCATGTTTTTGATTGCGCGCCATATTTAAAGGCAACGTGTACTGCTAATCATTCTCTGTGTTGTTGGGAGTGAGAGAGAGAGAGAGACGCACAGAGCTGGACGATTGAACATTTGCATATTGACTGAGAGACTTGTTGTGTATTGGGTGAGCTTTGTCCTTTGTTGTTTTGTTTACATCTTTGTCTTGTTTTATATGTGGAAGTGTTTCGTGTGATTGCCTGTACATTTCTTGTCTGTTTTTTGTGAGTGCTGGAAGTATGCCCGCAAAGCGTGGGAAGAGTGATGCCGGTGGGAGTGGGAGTGCTACTCGTGCGAGTACGCGTCGGAGTGAACGTACTGTTCAGGGGAGTGATGTTGCTGAGAGTGAGAGTGGTGTTGCAGGGAGTGGGAGTGCTGGTGCTGCGAGTGGTGTTGCTGGGAGTGGGAGTGCTGTTGCTGGGAGTGGGAGTGCTGTTGCTGGGAGTGGGAGT
Source organism: Ascaphus truei (assembly GCF_040206685.1). Classification (NCBI taxonomy): domain Eukaryota; kingdom Metazoa; phylum Chordata; class Amphibia; order Anura; family Ascaphidae; genus Ascaphus; species Ascaphus truei. The sequence continues at coordinate 219,864,079 of NC_134487.1, forward strand.
GCTGTTGCTGGGAGTGGGAGTGCTGGGAGTGCTGGTGCTAGGAGTGTGAGTGCTGGTGCTAGGAGTGTGAGTGCTGGTGCTAGGAGTGGGAGTGCTGGTGCTAGGAGTGGGAGTGCTGGTGCTAGGAGTGGGAGTGCTGGTGCTGGGAGTGCTGCTGGTGGCGCAGTTGCTGATGGGGTGGATGGTGGTGGCGTGCTTGCTGGTGGCCAGCTTTTGGAGGCTCTTCCATTGGAAGAAGGAGAGTCCAGTCAGCACCAGCCAAGCTCTGACCCTAAACCTGCTCGGAAAAAACGTGTGGAGAAGCCACGTAATCCTCGCTTCAATGACCAGGAAAATAGGGCTCTTGTCACTGGCATTCTGGAGCACTATGACAGTATATATGGACATTTAGTAGGTAAGTGTAACTTTACATTTATTATTCAAATACATGTGATCCTAGGTCATCTGAGTTTTGTTCATATGCAAATATGGGTACACAATATCTTTCTATGTTCATTAGTGTGGAAACACAGCTTTTTATCATGCCTTACAAGGACAAATAAACACAGGCGGTCAATTTGCCAGAACTGCATACAATATGAATGCAACCTTGCTTACATGTATAGGTTTAGTAGTGAATGCTCATGTGCTGCACATATTACACATAAAACAGCATGTTTGCTATCACTTGGAACAGCTAGCAGTGTAGGAAACTGGTGCTTATATTATTATTCATTTACCTCATATCTTTTATATGTTTTTCAAGGGCGGACAAGTGCAGCAAGCAAAAAAGAAATGTGGGACACAATAGTCATTGGTGTCAATGCCTGTGGGAATAGTGTCAGGGACAAGTATCATTGTCGGAAAAGATTTGATGATATTAGGTCCAAATTGAAAAAGAAAATACAAGACCAACGCGTGCATGCTACTGGCACTGGAGGTGGGCCCACACCACAACGTCTCATATTGACTCCATTGGAGGAGCTACTTCGGCCAAAATTACTTACCGTCGTCGTGGAAGGCTTGGCTGGTGACCGTGACATTGGAATTTATCCGTCACAATTTCCAGCAGGTGATAAATATTACTGTACTAGGCGTGTCGTTGCTTACAGTTATTTTGCATAGTTACACTGCTTTTTATACTGTCTTCACAATATAAGCATACCTGCATCTATATATGTATATGTCTGATTCTGTATATATATATCTCAAAATAGACATATATGTAGTAGTCCTACTAAAAGCAGTAACTAATATAGCACGTGCCATTGCGTGCTCATTTACATGTGAATTCCCAAAATGCATAGCTGCAGTGGAAGCAATTGATGGTGGGCGAAGATGGGGAACAACAGGGTAGTACACGTGTAACACATGTTCATGAGAAATTATTAGTAGCTACAGGTACAGAACAGAAATATGTATCATATTATTGTGTATTTTATTGATTTTACTCCGACAAACATGACATTACTGCCTATTTTAAGCATGCATCAAAGAAATTGCATGTAACGGCCTACAAACATCACTGGCACTAACACATCTATAGTTGCTTAAGAAAAGGTCCATTTTTGCTTTATGTCATATACAGACAGCATAATGAGGCACACGTATCATATGTTATGTCATTGTTTTCATAACTTAAACACTGCAGATGACTACTTAGCTCATCTACCATTGTGTTAAAGCAGCTGCAATTAATATCTCATCACAGCATACACTTCAACAGAGGGGGTGGGGTTCAGCACACACACTAATTACAGCCTCATTTCACGGTCAACTTAGTTCACACCATTTGCACCTGTTTCAAGTCATTGAAAGGTGTGGCTGATTAGGCTTTTTGGGGAAGGGAATACCTTTCTTACAACCTGAATAGCACAACTGAAGTTAATCACACTCATTGGAAAGCTTAACTCTAGCTACTAAATGCCCCAACAACTCATTACTTATCAAAGCGTACGTCACACATTAGTTCACTCATATCTATAGTTGAACTACTATGAAAGACACATTATCACACACTGCATGTGTTGTCTTGTTGAGTCACAGCCACATTCAGGTGTGCCACATCTTCGATTAATGTACCACACATATCCTCTACCAAAAACAACACTTTTTGCAATATGACCACCTTCATGATAACCATTGTGAATGGTCATCTCATGATAGTTATGTACATTATGATACTGATATCACTACACAACATATGATTTTTATGTACTCATTTAATCTATTTATCCTCACGCATTACTGCAGAAACATAGTATGTTGTATGTTAGGGAACTCAAAAATTCTAAGTACACAGGCATGTACAGTGTTATTACAACTATTTATGTTCACTTTCACACACATTTTCGGTTAAGGAACTGATGTTGTTAGTTAATCATAAATACAGAACATACAATAAGTGTTTGTTCAATATTTACACATGTAAATGTAAAACTTATGTTATTGTTATATATAGTTGCCCCTGGAGGACATGTGTCACCTGAGATGGAACAAGTGTCTTCACCTGGGTCAGCCAGCTCAACACTACTAGAAGGTGAGTGTATCATTTGCTGGCCATATAATATGTGCTCTTCTATATGTTATGTTGTCATGTGCATTATTTGTTTTGCACATCTTCTTTAAATAGGATTACTTAGTGTCAGTGAAAATTAAGTGTAAGGCAACATGTATTGTGTTAGTGATGTTAATTATCATGTAGGACTTCTGAGTTTAGAGCAACTTTTCATTCATTCATATTTCATACTGAGTCCAAACATTATTCGTAAGTCAAGGTAGTTTTTAATGAGGTTATAAAACGTATGCTAACATGTTAGGTGTTACTTAGGACACAGTACAATTACATAGTAACACAGCATACATTAACATGCCATTTAATAATGTGTACATTTCTTTTTAGAACATCATGGTGATGAGGATGATGAGTATGATGAGGATGACGCCACAGAAGAGACTGAAATACAATCATGTGACCATGAAGAGGTGCCAATAGAAACTGTTGTACCGCCAAATCGTCCATCAACTTCCACATACGATGCAATTGTAGCTTCAGAGGGAAAAATAGTGGACGCAGAAAATCGTCGCCATTCAGACATGATGACAGTGCTGGAAAGGATGATTGGACTGCAGGAAGAAACAGTATCACAATTGGCACATCTCCACAGAGTCTTCATTGAAGTGCCTAAACAGTTGCAAAAAATCAACACCTCATTCGAAGCATTAGTTGTTCAGCAAACACAAGCTAATTACTGGAGAATGACTAATGTACCACAATTCAACACCTCCCAGCCAGGATCTGTTCATGCAGGTCAGTTTTCACCACATTCATCTGAGATTCATTCACCAGGCCCAAATGTTACCGGTCAAGTAGCAGACATTGCTGTGCAGGTTCCTGATGACATCCTACCGCTGCCATCTCTACAAATTCAGCAGCAGACACCTACAAAGGAGGCGACAAAAACAAAACAAGACACACATGAAACAGACCAACCATCACTTGTGCAGTGTCTACCAACTTGCTCACATGTGTCACTGGGCACAAGCCCTGTCCGTGAACAGTCACTACCCAAAAGCCCTGTAGGTGAGTCGCTGCCCAAAAGCCCTGTAGGTGAATCGCTGCCCAAAAGCCCTGTAGGTGAGTCGCTGCCCAAAAGCCCTGTAGGTGAATCGCTGCCCAAAAGCCCTGTAGGTGAATCGCTGCCCAAAAGCCCTGTAGGTGAATCACTGCCCAAAAGCCCTGTAGGTGAGTCACTGGCCACAAGCCCTGTAGGTGAGTCACTGGCCACAAGCCCTGCCCGTGAAGTGCCAGAGGCCACTCAAAGTGGCTCTGTTGTGCCTAAAGTTGGTGGCAAAAGAAAAAGGAAAATTCAAGAGACAACAAGCAGGCCTGTTACTCGCTCGCAAAAGGAACAAAAAAAATAAATGTTATAATTCAGAAAATATGTCTTTGGCCTTGTTTTGTTGACTTCAGATTATCTAATTACTATTGTATGTATGCTGAAGACTGTGTTGTTTCCAAACTTTCAACTATGTTCTTGTACACGTGAAGGTTTGGAAATGTTAACACTCATAATTAATTGTGTTATAAATATTTATGTTGTAATCGTCTGTTCAGTAATGGTCCACCAGGAGCCAGTTGCTAAGTTTAGAGAAGCTGCCATTGACTTTGCAGCAAAACATTGCATTTGGGTGTGTTAATTGATGTAAGAATTGCATATGCATATTAGTCACATGCAATTATTAAAACACCTAAGTAAGTGCAAACATCTTTCTTGTACGTGTACAGCAGGATTATGTGTAAATTATTACTTACCTTTGCCTTGCTTGGCCATTGTAATTTTGTCCTTTAATCAGTTGTGTGTTCGTTTCTATAACATCTCAGAATGTATAATAATATATATACACACACACACACACACACACTGAGTGAGTGTGAGTGTGAGTGTGTGTATATATATATATATATGTATATATGTGTATATATATATGTATATATGTGTATATATATATATGTATATATGTGTATATATATATATGTATATATGTGTATATATATATATGTATATATGTGTATATATATATGTATATATGTGTATATATATATGTATATATGTGTATATATATATGTCTATATGTGTATATATATATATGTATATATGTGTGTGTATATATATATATATATATATATATATATATATATATATATATATATATATATATATATATATATATATAGTACTATATAAACTGGTATACACAAACTAATACACTTCATGCTTCCTTGTGAAAGCACACTATTTTAATAATACAGGCCTAATGTTTGAGAAATATCCTAAGTATGAGACTCTAACAGTATTGTGCTTAAACAAATGTTTATTACTTAATTCAATCATGTTTCTCACCATTTAAATAGGTTTCATACAAGGTATACTTAATGCCATCAATGTTGTGTGTACTCCTGCAATATAAAAAAAAAAAAAATATTATATATAAATATATATATATTTTTATAAGAGATATATTTATATATATATATATATATATATATATATATATATATACACACGTATTTAAACTCATGCAGACAGGGAGTTAACCAGACTTTCACATACACACAGAAATGTAAGCGGGGAAAAAACATTTCTTTTTGCAGGTGTGTTTTTACTGATATGCCTGGCTAAGAAATATTTTCACACACTGGCCTTTGTTAGTTTTCAAAAAAACACTATGTGAACGCATTCACAGTCTAGGGATGTTTTTCACAAACGAGATAAAAGAAGGAGAAATGTTTCTCCCACAGTCCCATATCACGAACCACAACTGTTAACCCAATTAGACAACCAAATCCAATTGGCGTTTGAAATAAGGAGTCAAAGTAGTTACTTTTGTTGACCTTGACAAGGAAAAACAGGAGTTTGTTAGCCATTCAGCACATTCATTTTGATGAGCAAATAACACAGACCTGCACACAGCTTTTGTGCTACTCAGACATGGCTGATGAATTCGTTAACAATATTAATCCCCTTTTAGGGTATAAGTACATGATCTGTGAAGCCATCTTGAACAGTCGCGGACAGAAAGCAAGCACACGCCAAATCGATGATTTCATTCGAGCAAAATATCCTTATTACCAAGACCGTAAGCATGCACGGAATTTTAATTCCTCAATAAGATTCACTTTATCAAGTAATGACTTTTTTGAACGTGACCAGGATAAGCTACAACACACCTATGGTTTCTGGAAGATTGCCCCGGAAAAACAATTTATCCTGAAAGACGGCACTTATATTGTCGTGAAAGGCATATTTATTCCTAATGGCAATAGCAATGTATCCGCTACTACTGATCCGTTTGAATCGATACGTGCTGCAATATCTGCAGCCTCCATTCCTGAAACCCACATTGTACAAGAACAAAAGTACTATGATTATGTACCAAGCCTTTCAGCTGAAATTGCATTGGAATGGGAACCGGAAGAAATGAACCTACCTCCCGACCAATTATTTGAAGAAAGCAGTGGCGATTCCTATGAGCGCATCCTGGAGGAGATATGTGCCATACTGGATTCAGCGGTTGGGTTAAGCGTGGATGAAAATGGCTTGCATTTCTGGAGCGACCAGTTGCAGCCAGGCGAAGAGTTAATTCTAGAAGAATGGTAAATATAACAATCGTTATGCGTTGACTCTGCGTTTAAATTTTTTTTTTTTTTGTAACCACCATTTTCACTTTCAATGCGTGGATACAGCGTAACATTGCAGACTGCATAACATGTAGCGATCACAAACAAATTGTTTCCTAATACAATATAGTAGGACCTGAAAGAGTAGTACACATTGCTGACGGAATAAATATACGTACTTTCCTATCCCTTTAAACATATTAGCAACATTTTACCATTACTCTAACACATACCTGTTTTGTTATCATGCAACATCTACAACATTGAAAACCGGGTCCACCACGTATGACGTGGGACCCTTGTCATGGGCCAAGGCGTCCTTAAAAAGGATTAGTGATGTAAGTCCCGCCCCCAAGCGACGTGCGCGCCTCAAAGCCTATTGGCTGTCATGTTTTGTTATAGTAACGGTAACTGCAGTGTGTGATGCGTGCGGCTCAGTGTTTGTAGGCGTACCCTGGGCGTTAGCCGAATGTTAATTGAGTGGGAGGAGTGTTAGCGTGCGTTTCACGCTGGCTTAACATGACGTCACACGTATTGCATTTGCGCATTGTGTTATCGGCCGTGCTTTCTGTTCAAACACGTCTGTTTAAAAAGAATACAGATGTACTCGTTTAGAACGAATGTAGTTTCGTCTTCATTGTATTTGAAATAAAGATGTTATGTTTACTGGTATTTTCAACATGTATTGAACGCACAACGTACGCTTTGTTTTGCGCATGCGCTAACAGTTAGTGGAGCCAAGCGTGAAGTGCGTGCGCACACAAAGATGTGCGCGCACATCTTTCAGTATACAGGCAACGTTCACTTCTTATACATAGTTATGCCTGCTACAAATTTAAAGAAACATTACATACTGATGAACAGTTTTACTTCTAACATATAAGTGACTGACGTGTGTATCTACACAATCATATAGAGCTGCGTAACGCGTTGTCACGGATGCATATCTAGTAAGGTGCCATCTTTGACCATCATGTGTTTGCTGTATTTCAGAGATGTCGGGGAAGATACAATCGGATCAATGTATGATTTCAGAAGAGTCTACCTTTATATGAGATGATTGTGAGGAGGAGCCACCGACTACTATACTACATATGGAACTAATTTTATATTGCTTGCAGCGCTTATTAACAAACAATTAAAAATGTGATACCCTTATGCCTATATTGCATAAGCACTTAATTAACATAATGATGTTGCAAAAGAGTGCCTCATGAATTTTTATTGAGTGTTCTTTAATGACTACTAACATTTTATGACATGGTGTGTTTTATATATAACAACCATTCCCACTCTGCTAACACATTTGTGTATTCTAATATGTAATGGAACGTATGACTGTCGAAACTATGTAACAATAATAATAATAATATGAGCATGTTCATGTATAGGGCTGCTAGTTGTACGCAGCGATTTACAGACACATGTTTCAGCCTGAGGTCCCTGGCCCGTGGAACGTACAAATGTTTTTTTGCCGCATGAGGCACAGGGAGATAAAGTGACTTGGCCAAGGTCACAAGGAGCCCACACCGGGAATTGAACCAGACTCCCCTGCTTCAAACTATCAGTGCCAGTGTGTGTCTTTACTCAGTGAGCCACTCCTTCTCCCAATGTAAAGGACACTTACAACCAAGTAGCCATTTATTTTTAAAATCTCTTGTTACATGGGTATGTAGATAAAATGGTTTGGGACTGTAGCAAATAATGTTACTGGCCAGATGTTATGGTCCCCTCCAATGCATGATGTTCTGAATATGACATCACCATCATGTTATGAAGTACGTTTCTGTGTATATTTCATTAACCTAACTAACTATAGTTTACTGTGTTTATTAATCGTTTAGAAATACATAGTATAGTCAATATGATGATATAAGCTACCATAATAAAGCTGGTGTTATCATTTGTCGGTGTTATACATGGATCCTACACCAATTGATAGAGACACAAACAGTTGTCTTAAAAAGTGTGTCTATGCTAGTGATGAATGTGCTCCCGTAAGTAAACAAATAAGTACAGTTATCCCCTTTTCTCCAACCACCTCTATATTACATTAATGGAAATTATAAGGAAACATACATAAAATGTGATGAAATGGGAGTAATCATTTTGTAATACAATGCACATGAAAGCTCAAGAGTAGCTAAATGCATATACATGATACAGAAAGTACATATATGTAACATTTGTGTTTAAACCAATATGTTGGGTTTTTAGTTCCAATAATTATAGGAAGATTGAGGTAGCCACATCTTATGAGAGATGTCAGCAAATATACATACCATGATCAGTCATACTGGAGATATACCTATAATGCAAAGGAACAATATATAAATTGCAAACATTGACATGCCATCTTCAGTACCGTAAACAACACAGCAAAGTGTGTATTTGGTGTTAAATGTACAACACCATGTATATTTCATGACATTCAAAATGTAAATCAGCCTGGTGTACACATCATCTGGATGTACATGTTACACTGCACCAATAACATTGTATGTAAGCATACTAGAAGCATGAATGATTATGGGCATAATATGTGTTTTGTCTTAGCATAAGGAATAACACAATGCTAAAATATTATTGCTTTGTTACCCAAGTTGTATTCACATACACACAACTAAAGTACAATTGAAGAGGGATTATATAACCTGTGCAACAATAACATACCGGTGCCACATCCCTTTGTGCACACAGCAGAGAAAAGAAAGGTGTGCAACCCATATTCATCTGTGTCCTAACAGAAGGTTATATAAAGAAACATTATTGTTAATATAACATAATTAAACTATAAAAGTAGTACTAGGAACATATGAGTTTGTACTTACAAGAAAAAAATGAATTGATGAGATTCTGTCGTGTCTGGCCACCACTGGCTGTTTGTTCATTTTCAGCAGCTACATGGGTGGGATGCTCGTCTACCAAAGCCTCAGCTAGGTCTGACTGTACATTGTGCCTGAGTGCAACATTGTGCAAAATGCAACAGGCAAGGATAATATCAGACACTTTTTGAGGCTTGTATAGAAGAGCCCCACCAGTTCTGTCCAGACACCTAAACCTGGTCTTGAGTAGGCCAAATGTCCTCTCTATAACAGATCTTGTAGATATATGGGCTGCATTGTACCTGTCCTCTGCTTCAGTTTGAGGGTTTAGCACCGGAGTCAAGAGCCACGGCCTAATTCCGTATCCTGAGTCACCTATAATGAATGGAGCACACATAAGCTGACATTAGTGATCAAATTGTACAATGCCAACATTCCTAAATCAACATGTGTTTTGTGTTAGAACATGTAAATATGTACTCACCCAGCAGCCAACCAGGTTCAAAATGTCCCTCTTCGAACGCATGGAAGACTGAAGAGTTCCTCAGGATAGAGGAATCGTGACTGGAACCAGGGAACTTGGGTACCACATGCATTATCCTCATCGTGGCATCACATACCACCTGTACATTGAGTGAATGGTAGTGCTTCCGATTGCGGTACACATGCTCACTCTGACTAGGTGCAATCAAAGCAACATGTGTGCAATCGATTGCACCCAGCACACATGGTATCCCTGCTATATTATAAAAGCCAGTCCTGACTTCCAGCCACTCTGTCGCCTCTGTAGGAAAATGAATATAATTCCTAGCGCGTCTATTGAGTGCATAGAGAAACTGGGTAAAGGCCCGCGAGAATGTAGATTGCGAGACCCCGCCCACTATGCCCACAGTTGTCTGGTATGACGCGGAAGCAAGATAATGTAATGAGCACAGCATTTTAACAAGCCCAGGGACTGCACGACCTCTGGCTGTGAAAAAATCTAAATCCCCCCTTATCTCCTCATAAAGAGCTAAGATTGCTGCTGAACTCAAACGATAGCGACTTACAATCTCCTCCTCACTCATCCCATCTAACAGGGTTCTCTCCCTGTACAGACGCGGACGAGGCACAAGTTGTCTCCTCTGTCTTCTCCTCTGATCTCCTGTCCCTCTACCTGTCCCTCGGCCTGTCCCTCTCCCTGTCCCTGTCGTATCCGCGTCACTGTCACTGTCCCTCGGTGTGTCCCTCCCTTGCCCTATATGATTGTCTTCATCATCAAGCATGTCATAGAAAAGAATGTTCCTCCGTCTCCTAAACATTCGCAACATTTTGAAATGAGTAGCTGTGAATGAGCAGGTAATGTGCGTCCTTTAAATAGGTATGTGATGATGTCAGGTGACATAGTAAAATGCAAGGTGTTACATTAACATAATAAAGTACTTCTGTGGCAAGCTGTGTGCACTTGTTGTTCTAAGTATTTGTTGTGTGTATTCTGCAGGGAATGATGATATTTGGCAATGATGTGACGTGAAGCTTTGTACAAAGATTGCTTGCAAATAAATAGTTGCATGTGCAATGCATGTAACACTTGTGAACGCAAGAGTCAGTCATGTAATGAGACAAAAAGGCTGAGATTGACGTGGGAAAAGTTTTGTGTAACATGTGTAATTATCCATGTTATTGTGACATGTTGGCAACAATGAATAGTCGTGTGCATATGCATGCATTTGTGTAAGGAGGATAGTTGGTATAGAATGAGTTTACAAGGTGTCCCAATGATGAATTACTGTACATGTGTGTATAAGTTAGGTTGAAGTGCTTGTAATGCAACGGTTACAATGTAAACATGCAATGTGATTGAGCGTCCAATAAGTGACGTCATGAAAATAGGGAGGACCCAAAAGTATATGTAAACATGAGAATACAGATGTACATGAACGTTTAAAGATGCGTGTCACATTACAAGCATTGTGTAATGTAAAGGAAGATGAATATACTGTGTATGTGTGACATGTGTGACATGTGTGACATCATGTAAATAATTGTCGCTGAGTTGAGTAAAATGTGTGATATGATGTGAGGTTCTCCTTTAAGAGTGTAGTATAGTATTTTCCCTTGCCACATCATCACATGATGAGTAATGTGACCCGCAAATGCTGCAAACATGTAAAAGTCGAATGTTATGCAAATAAGACACATCAGCTGTGACACAATGCAGGGAATGCCCCCACACTGTAATGCAAATCCCCCTTGTATTGTGAGCAATGAAACGTAAACAGTACTATACTGTTATACGTCCCCGCTCCATTGACTCCATTGATGTACAGAAGATTTTTTTTTTCTAAGTGCCGTTCCGGCAGCCTTAGCGATCGTTCTCCCGTCCAAAATGCCAACTTTAGTTGGCGGGAGAAATCGGCCATAACATCTCAATTTCGTAGTGCCGATCAGCCCCGATAAGCTGTTTTTTTTTGTTGAATCCAGCCGATTTAAAAAAGTGGCGATCAGTGTCGAAAACAGGCTTATCGGCAGGCGACTGGCCATAACCAAATAATCGGCTCCGAAACCTGGCGATATGAAGCACTTATCGGCGCTTACTGAATCTCAAACCCAATTTTGGCTATAACATGGCCATATTTCCCTTATCAACGCTTACTGCATGAGGCCCTAAGTCTCTACTATACGCAGACGACCTGCTCCTGCTGTCTCCAACAGAACAAGGCCTCTAACAGAAACTGGCAATACTAGAAAAATTCAGCCAGACCTGGGCACTCTCTGTGAGCCTAGAAAAAAACAGAATAATGGTATTCCAGAAAAAAATCTAAAAAACATCCAACCATATCTCAATTCACACTGGACGACAATGCACTGGAACAGACAACGAGCTACACATACCTTGGTCTAACAATCAGCTCATCAGGGAAATTCAACCTGGCCATAAATACACTGAAGGAGAAGGCCCGCAGAGCATTTTATGCAATAAGGAAACAGATGTACCACCTAAAACCACCAATAAGAATCTGGATGAAAATATTCAACAGCATCATCACACCCATCCTTCTGTATGGCAGCGAGGTGTGGGGTCCTGTAACATACCCAGACTCCACAAAATGGGATACCAGTCCAACAGAAATACTGCATCTGGAATTCTGCAAACACCTTCTCCAAGTACACAGAAGTACATCAAACAATGCATGCCGGGCTGAGCTGGGCCGCTTTCCTCTACTGCTCATGGTACAGAAGAGAGCACTGACATTCTGGGCTCACCTAAACAAGAGCCATCCACAGTCTTACTGCTACAGAGCAATACGAAGCCAGGACCTCCTCACTAAACCCTGTGCCATCAAACAACTTGTCCTCTCACTCCAAGGACAAAACCCCACACAGATTAACAACCTGCCGAAAAAAGAAATCAACTCAATCTCCAACGAAATGAAGAAGCAGTATGTGACAATGTGGGAAAATGATATCCAGTGTTCAAAGAAGCTGGAAACCTACCACAGCCTACAGAGAGAATACACTCTGGCACCCTACCTACTGAAGGTAAAAGACCCAAAACAGAGACAGACCCTGGGCCAGTACAGAATAAGTGCCCACAGCCTAGAAATAGAAACAGGCAGACACAGACAGAACTGAAAGCCCCGGGAGATGAGACTGTGCCAAAGATGTGAGCTAGGAGAGGTAGAAGATGAAACGCACTTCCTGTTGCGATGCACAAAATACTCTGAAGTGAGGAGTGCCCACCAAGAGAAACTAACTGCTGTTATCCAGAACTTTAATAATATAGAGGAGAACCAAAAAATAGCGATCCTCCTGGGAGAAGATGAAACCACAGCAGAACTGGCTGCACACTATATCAGCACCTGCCACACGCTGAGAGACGTCCACTAACCCCCACACCCCTGCACGAAACTGTTACCCATATACCCTGCAATCATTATACCCTACCCCCCAGTATTCGTGTAATTATTGTCCCCCACCCCTTACTATTCACGCTTTGGCAATACTGAAATGTTCTTTCGTCATGCCAATAAAGCTGATTTGATTTGATTTGTGAGACACACACACAGAGTGAGACAAACACACAGAGTGAGACACACACACACAGAGTGAGACACACACACACAGAGTGAGACACACACGCAGAGTGAGACACACACGCACAGAGTGAGACACACACACAGAGAGTGAGACACACACACACACAGAGTGAGACACACACACACAGAGTGAGACACACACACAGAGAGTGAGACACACACACACACACACACAGAGTGAGACACACACACACAGTGAGACACACACACAGAGTGAGACACACACACAGAGTGAGACACACACACAGAGTGAGACACACACAGAGAGTGAGACACACACAGAGAGTGAGACACACACAGAGAGTGAGACACACACAGAGAGTGAGACACACACAGAGAGTGAGACACACACAGAGAGTGAGACACACACAGAGAGTGAGACACACACACAGAGTGAGACACACACACAGAGTGAGACACACACAGAGAGTGAGACACACACACAGAGAGTGAGACACACACACAGAGTGTGATACACACACACAGAGTGAGATACACACACACAGAGTGAGACACACACAGAGTGTGACACACACAGAGTGTGACACACACAGAGTGTGACACACACAGAGTGTGACACACACAGAGTGTGACACACACACACAGAGTGATCTACATCAATGAGCTCGCAGCAGCCCTAGAATCCTCCTCAGCACCTGGGCTCAACTTGGCTGGAACTGAGATTAAGTCTCTACTATACGCAGACGCCCTGCTCCTGCTGTCTCCAACAGAACAAGGCCTCCAACAGAAACTGGCAATACTAGAAAAATTCAGCCAGACCTGGGCACTCTCTGTGAGCCTAGAAAAAAACAGAATAATGGTATTCCAGAAAAAATCTAAAAAACATCCAACCATATCTCAATTCAACCTGGACGACAATGCACTGGAACAGACAACGAGCTACACATACCTTGGTCTAACAATCAGCTCATCAGGGAAAATCAACCTGGCCATAAATACACTGAAGGAGAAGGTCCGCAGAGCATTTTATGCAATAAGGAAACAGATGTACCACCTAAAACCACCAATAAGAATCTGGATGAAAATATTCAACAGCATCATCACACCCATCCTTCTGTATGGCAGCGAGGTGTGGGGTCCTGTAACATACCCAGACTCCACAAAATGGGATACCAGCCCAACAGAAATACTGCATCTGGAATTCTGCAAACACCTTCTCCAAGTACACAGAAGTACATCAAACAATGCATGCCGGGCTGAGCTGGGCCGCTTTCCTCTACTGCTCATGGTACAGAAGAGAGCACTGACATTCTGGGCCCACCTAAACAACAGCCACCCACAGTCTTACTGCTACAGAGCAATGCGAAGCCAGGACCTCCTCACTAAACCCTGTGCCATCAAACAACTTGTCCTCTCACGCCAAGGACAAAACCCCACACAGATTAACAACCTGCCGAAAAAAGAAATCAACTCAATCTCCAACGAAATTAAGAAGCAGTATGTGACAATGTGGGAAAATGATATCCAGTGTTCAAAGAAGCTGGAAACCTACCACAGCCTACAGAGAGAATACACTCTGGCACCCTACCTACTGAAGGTAAAATACCCAAAACAGACCCTGGGCCAGTACAGAATAAGTGCCCACAGCCTAGAAATAGAAACAGGCAGACACAGACAGAACTGGAAGCCCCGGGAGATGAGACTGTGCCAAAGATGTGAGCTAGGAGAGGTAGAAGATGAAACGCACTTCCTGTTGCGATGCACAAAATACTCTGAAGTGAGGAGTGCCCACCTAGAGAAACTAACTGCTGTTATCCAGAACTTTAATAATATAGAGGAGAACCAAAAAATAGCGATCCTCCTGGGAGAAGATGAAACCACAGCAGAACTGGCTGCACACTATATCAGCACCTGCCACACGCTGAGAGACGTCCACTAACCCCCACACCCCTGCACGAAACTGTTACCCATATACCCTGCAATCATTATACCCTACCCCCCAGTATTCGTGTAATTATTGTCCCCCACCCCTTACTATTCACGCTTTGGCAATACTGAAATGTTCTTTCGTCATGCCAATAAAGCTGATTTGATTTGATTTGTGAGACACACACACAGAGAGTGAGACACACACACAGAGAGTGTGAGACACACAGAGAGTGTGAGACACACAGAGAGAGTGAGACACATAGAGTGAGACACACAGAGTGAGACACACACACACACAGAGTGAGACAAACACACAGAGTGAGACACACACACACACAGAGTGAGACACACACGCACAGAGTGAGACACACACGCACAGAGTGAGACACACACGCAGAGAGTGAGACACACACACACAGAGTGTGAGACACACAGAGAGTGTGAGACACACAGAGAGAGTGAGACACACAGAGAGAGTGAGACACACAGAGAGAGTGAGACACACAGAGAGAGTGAGACACACAGAGAGAGTGAGACACATAGAGTGAGACACACAGAGTGAGACACACACACACAGAGTGAGACAAACACACCGAGTGAGACACACACACACACAGAGTGAGACACACACGCACAGAGTGAGACACACACGCACAGAGTGAGACACACACGCACAGAGTGAGACACACACACACAGAGTGAGACACACACACACAGAGTGAGACACACACACAGAGAGTGAGACACACACACACAGAGTGAGACACACACACATAGAGTGAGACACACACACAGAAAGTGAGACACACACAGAGGGTGAGACACACACACACAGAGTGAGACACACACAGAGTGAGACACACACAGAGAGAGACACACACAGAGAGAGACACACACAGAGAGTGAGACACACACACAGAGAGTGTGAGACACACAGAGAGTGTGAGACACACAGAGAGAGTGAGACACAGAGTGAGACACACAGAGTGAGACACACACACACACAGAGTGAGACAAACACACAGAGTGAGACACACACACACAGAGTGAGACACACACGCAGAGAGTGAGACACACACACAGAGTGTGAGACACACAGAGAGTGTGAGACACACAGAGAGAGTGAGACACACAGAGAGAGTGAGACACACAGAGAGAGTGAGACACACAGAGAGAGTGAGACACACAGAGAGAGTGAGACACATAGAGTGAGACACACAGAGTGAGACACACACACACAGAGTGAGACAAACACACCGAGTGAGACACACACACACACAGAGTGAGACACACACGCACAGAGTGAGACACACACGCACAGAGTGAGACACACACGCACAGAGTGAGACACACACGCACAGAGTGAGACACACACGCACAGAGTGAGACACACACACACAGAGTGAGACACACACACACAGAGTGAGACACACACACAGAGAGTGAGACACACACACAGAGAGTGAGACACACACACACAGAGTGAGACACACACACATAGAGTGAGACACACACACAGAGAGTGAGACACACACAGAGGGTGAGACACACACACACAGAGTGAGACACACACAGAGTGAGACACACACAGAGAGAGACACACACAGAGAGAGACACACACAGAGTGAGACACACAAAGAGAGTGAGAGAGACACACAGAGAGAGAGAGAGAGAGAGTGAGAGAGACACACAGAGAGAGAGAGAGAGAGAGAGAGAGAGAGAGAGAGAGACACACAGAGAGAGAGAGAGAGAGAGAGAGAGAGACACACACACACACATACAGAGAGAGAGAGAGAGAGACACACAGAGAGTGAGAGAGAGACACACAGAGAGTGAGAGAGAGACACACACAGAGAGTGAGAGAGACACACACACAGAGAGTGAGAGAGACACACACAGAGAGTGTGAGAGACACACACAGAGAGTGAGAGACACACACAGAGTGTGAGAGACACACAGAGAGTGTGAGAGACACACAGAGAGTGTGAGAGACTCACACAGAGAGTGTGAGAGACACACAAAGAGAGCGTGAGAGACACACAGAGAGAGAGAGAGAGAGAGAGAGAGAGAGAGAGAGAGAGAGAGAGAGAGAGAGAGAGAGAGAGACAGACACAGAGAGTGAGACACACACACACAGAGAGTGAGACACACACACAGAGTGAGACACACAGACACACACAGAGAGTGAGACACACACACAGAGTGTGAGACACACACACACAGAGAGTGATACACACACACAGAGTGTGAGACACACACAGAGAGTGAGACACACACAGAGAGTGAGACACACACACAGAGAGTGAGACACACACACAGAGAGGGTGAGACACACACAGAGTGTGAGACACACACAGAGTGAGACACACACAGAGTGAGACACACACAGAGTGAGACACACACAGAGTGAGACACACACAGAGTGAGACACACACAGAGTGAGACACACACAGAGTGAGACACACACAGAGTGAGACACACACAGAGTGAGACACACACAGAGTGAGAGACACACAGAGTGAGAGACACACAGAGTGAGAGACACACAGAGTGAGAGACACACAGAGTGAGAGACACACAGAGTGAGACACACACACACACAGAGTGAGACACACACACAGAGTGAGACACACACACACAGAGTGAAACACGCACACACAGAGTGAGACACGCACACACAGAGTGAGACACGCACACACAGAGTAAGACACACACACACACAGAGTGAGACACACACACACAGAGTGAGACACACACACAGAGAGTGAGACACACACAGAGGGTGAGACACACACAGAGGGTGAGACACACACACACAGAGTGAGACACACACAGAGTGAGACACACACAGAGAGAGACACACACAGAGAGAGACACACACAGAGAGTGAGACACACACACAGAGAGTGTGAGACACACAGAGAGTGTGAGACACACAGAGAGAGTGAGACACATAGAGTGAGACACACAGAGTGAGACACACACACACACAGAGTGAGACAAACACACAGAGTGAGACACACACACACAGAGTGAGACACACACGCAGAGAGTGAGACACACACACAGAGTGTGAGACACACAGAGAGTGTGAGACACACAGAGAGTGTGAGACACACAGAGAGAGTGAGACACACAGAGAGAGTGAGACACACAGAGAGAGTGAGACACACAGAGAGAGTGAGACACATAGAGTGAGACACACAGAGTGAGACACACAGAGTGAGACACACACACACAGAGTGAGACAAACACACCGAGTGAGACACACACACACACAGAGTGAGACACACACACACAGAGTGAGACACACACGCACAGAGTGAGACACACACGCACAGAGTGAGACACACACGCACAGAGTGAGACACACACACACAGAGTGAGACACACACACACAGAGTGAGACACACACACAGAGAGTGAGACACACACACACAGAGTGAGACACACACACATAGAGTGAGACACACACACAGAGAGTGAGACACACACAGAGGGTGAGACACACACACACAGAGTGAGACACACACAGAGTGAGACACACACAGAGAGAGACACACACAGAGAGAGACACACACAGAGTGAGACACACACAGAGTGAGACACACACACACAAAGAGAGTGAGAGAGACACACAGAGAGAGAGAGAGAGAGAGAGTGAGAGAGACACACAGAGAGAGAGAGAGAGAGAGAGAGAGAGAGAGAGAGAGAGAGAGACACACAGAGAGAGAGAGAGAGAGAGAGACACACACACACACATACAGAGAGAGAGAGAGAGAGACACACAGAGAGTGAGAGAGAGACACAGAGAGTGAGAGAGAGACACACACAGAGAGTGAGAGAGACACACACACAGAGAGTGAGAGAGACACACACAGAGAGTGTGAGAGACACACACAGAGAGTGAGAGACACACACAGAGTGTGAGAGACACACAGAGAGTGTGAGAGACACACAGAGAGTGTGAGAGACTCACACAGAGAGTGTGAGAGACACACACAGAGAGTGTGAGAGACACACAAAGAGAGCGTGAGAGACACACAGAGAGAGAGAGAGAGAGAGAGAGAGAGAGACAGACACAGAGAGTGAGACACACACACACAGAGAGTGAGACACACACACAGAGTGAGACACACAGACACACACAGAGAGTGAGACACACACACAGAGAGTGAGACACACACAGAGAGTGTGACACACACACAGAGTGTGAGACACACACACACAGAGAGTGATACACACACACAGAGTGTGAGACACACACAGAGTGTGAGACACACACAGAGAGTGAGACACACACAGAGAGTGAGACACACACACAGAGAGTGAGACACACACACAGAGAGGGTGAGACACACACAGAGTGAGAGACACACACAGAGTGAGACAAACACACAGAGTGAGACACACACACACAGAGTGAGACACACACGCAGAGAGTGAGACACACACACAGAGTGTGAGACACACAGAGAGTGTGAGACACACAGAGAGTGTGAGACACACAGAGAGAGTGAGACACACAGAGAGAGTGAGACACACAGAGAGAGTGAGACACACAGAGAGAGTGAGACACATAGAGTGAGACACACAGAGTGAGACACACAGAGTGAGACACACACACACAGAGTGAGACAAACACACCGAGTGAGACACACACACACACAGAGTGAGACACACACACACAGAGTGAGACACACACGCACAGAGTGAGACACACACGCACAGAGTGAGACACACACGCACAGAGTGAGACACACACACACAGAGTGAGACACACACACACAGAGTGAGACACACACACAGAGAGTGAGACACACACACACAGAGTGAGACACACACACATAGAGTGAGACACACACACAGAGAGTGAGACACACACAGAGGGTGAGACACACACACACAGAGTGAGACACACACAGAGTGAGACACACACAGAGAGAGACACACACAGAGAGAGACACACACAGAGTGAGACACACACAGAGTGAGACACACACACACAAAGAGAGTGAGAGAGACACACAGAGAGAGAGAGAGAGAGAGAGTGAGAGAGACACACAGAGAGAGAGAGAGAGAGAGAGAGAGAGAGAGAGAGAGAGACACACAGAGAGAGAGAGAGAGAGAGAGACACACACACACACATACAGAGAGAGAGAGAGAGAGACACACAGAGAGTGAGAGAGAGACACAGAGAGTGAGAGAGAGACACACACAGAGAGTGAGAGAGACACACACACAGAGAGTGAGAGAGACACACACAGAGAGTGTGAGAGACACACACAGAGAGTGAGAGACACACACAGAGTGTGAGAGACACACAGAGAGTGTGAGAGACACACAGAGAGTGTGAGAGACTCACACAGAGAGTGTGAGAGACACACACAGAGAGTGTGAGAGACACACAAAGAGAGCGTGAGAGACACACAGAGAGAGAGAGAGAGAGAGAGAGAGAGAGACAGACACAGAGAGTGAGACACACACACACAGAGAGTGAGACACACACACAGAGTGAGACACACAGACACACACAGAGAGTGAGACACACACACAGAGAGTGAGACACACACAGAGAGTGTGACACACACACAGAGTGTGAGACACACACACACAGAGAGTGATACACACACACAGAGTGTGAGACACACACAGAGTGTGAGACACACACAGAGAGTGAGACACACACAGAGAGTGAGACACACACACAGAGAGTGAGACACACACACAGAGAGGGTGAGACACACACAGAGTGAGAGACACACACAGAGTGAGACACACACAGAGTGAGACACACACAGAGTGAGACACACACAGAGTGAGACACACACAGAGTGAGACACACACAGAGTGAGACACACACAGAGTGAGAGACACACAGAGTGAGAGACACACAGAGTGAGAGACACACAGAGTGAGACACACACAGAGTGAGACACACACAGAGTGAGACACACACACACACAGAGTGAGACACACACACAGAGTGAGACACACACACACAGAGTGAAACACGCACACACAGAGTGAGACACGCACACACAGAGTGAGACACGCACACACAGAGTAAGACACACACACACACAGAGTGAGACACACACACACAGAGTGAGACACACACACACAGAGTGAGACACACACACACACAGAGTGAGACACACACACACACAGAGTGAGACACACACACACAGAGTGAGACACACACACACAGAGTGAGACACACACACACAGAGTGAGACACACACACAGAGAGTGAGAGACACACACAGTGAGAGACACACACAGAGTGAGACACACAGAGTGAGACACACACACAGAGAGTGAGAGACACACACAGAGAGTGAGAGACACAGAGAGTGAGACACACACACAGAGAGTGAGAGACACAAAGAGTGAGTGAGAGACACACACAGAGAGTGAGAGACACACAGAGAGTGAGAGACACACACAGAGAGTGAGAGACACACACAGAGAGTGAGAGACACACAGAGAGTGAGAGACACACACAGAGAGTGAGAGACACACACAGAGAGTGAGAGACACAAAGAGAGTGAGACACACAAAGAGAGTGAGACACACAAAGAGAGTGAGACACACACACACAGAGTGAGACACACACACAGAGTGAGACACACACACAGAGTGAGACACACACAGAGAGTGAGACACACACAGAGAGTGAGACACCCACACAGAGAGTGAGACACACACAGAGAGTAAAGAAAGAATTGCCTGCGCCAAATCAGTCCTTTAAATAATAATAACCAAACCGTCTCTTGAAAAGTCCCAAAAGTGTCCTTGAACAAACAGGCAGTGAAGGGGTCAGGGAACGGCTCACACCAAATTACAGTGCAATATGTAAAAAAGAGAAGAAAACAAACAGATAATGGTGCAGTACGCCAAAAAAGTTGACATTAAAACATTAAAAACTCACACATGACAAACATAACACACAATGACAGACAGACACTAGCAAGGCTATAATCCTAAGAAAAAGCTATTTATTAACATTGAAATACTGGGTCCGGAGGATACAGCACTTAAGTCCAGAGGGGTAAAATTGAAACCCTACTTACAGGACAGTAGATGGTAAAAGCAGTGAAGCTGAAGATCGCTCAGGTGCTCCTCTCTGATGATAACTGGATCTCCTTTAGGGATTCGTGTGGGGGGGATGGATGTTGGGTCGCACGAAAACCGGAACTTCCGGGTGGATGTGACGTCACACGCCGCGGTGTTACCGAAATCGCTGCTCCTCTTCCTCTCCTTTCCCCTCACAGCCTACACAACTGCTGCCAATATCCTCCACAACCAAAGAGACAGCTCTAAAAACAGAATAATCTCCCAACGACGTTTCATGCACATGCGTGCACTTCCTTAGCTTCCCTGCTTTTACCATCTACTGTCCTGTAAGTAGGGTTTCAATTTTACCCCTCTGGACTTAAGTGCTGTATCCTCCGGAACCCAGTATTTCAATGTTAATAAATAGCTTTTTGTTAGGATTATAGTCTTGCTAGTGTCTGTCTGTCATTGTGTGTTATGTTGGTCATGTGTGAGTTTTTAACGTTTTAATGTCAACTTTTTTGGCGTACTGCACCATTATCTGTTTGTTTTCTTCTCTTTTTTACATATTGCACTGTAATTTGGTGTGAGCCGTTCCCTGACCCCTTCACTGCCTGTTTGTTCAAGGACACTTTTGGGACTTTTTAAGAGACGGTTTGGTTATTATTATTTAAAGGACTGATTTGGCGCAGGCAATTCTTTCTTTTCTCTGTGGTTCATTGTCTGACTGTACAGTCAGTATTTGCCAGGCTGCCTGCAATATTTATTTCAAGTATTGTTATCATTTATATTATTTTTTAGCGCTGTTTTGCAAGGTCTTTTTTTTTTCACACACACAGTGTGAGAGACACACACAGAGAATGAGACGTACACACACACAAGAGAGTGAGACACACACACACCGAGAGTGAGAGACACACAAAGAGAGTGAGAGACACACACGGAGAGTGAGAGACACACACGGAGAGTGAGAGACACACACGGAGAATGAGAGACACACACGGAGAGTGAGAGACACACACGGAGAGTGAGAGACACACACGGAGAGTGAGAGACACACACGGAGAGTGAGAGACACACACGGAGAGTGAGAGACACACGGAGAGTGAGAGACACACACAGAGAGTGAGAGACACACACAGAGAGTGAGAGACACACACAGAGAGTGAGAGACACACACAGAGAGTGAGAGACACACACAGAGAGTGAGAGACACACACAGAGAGTGAGAGACACACACAGAGAGTGAGAGACACACACAGAGAGTGAGAGACCACACACAGAGAGTGAGAGACACAAAGAGACAGTGAGGCACACACAGAGAGAGTGAGACACACACAGAGAGAGTGAGACACACACAGAGAGAGTGAGACACACAGAGAGTGAGACACACAGAGAGTGAGACACACAGAGAGAGTGAGACACACACAGAGAGAGTGAGACACACACAGAGAGAGTGAGACACACACACAGAGTGAGACACACACAGAGAGAGTGAAACACACACACAGAGTTAGACACACACACAGAGAGTGAGACACACACACAGAGAGTGAGACACACACACAGAGAGTGAGACACACACACAGAGTGAGACACACACACAGAGAGTGAGACACACACACAGAGAGTGAGACACACACACACAGAGTGAGACACACACACAGAGAGTGAGACACACACACACAGAGTGTGAGACACACACACACACAGAGTGTGAGACACACACACAGAGTGTGAGACAAACACACAGAGAGTGAGACACACACACAGAGTGTGAGACACACAGAGAGGGTGAGACACACAGAGAGGGTGAGACACACAGAGAGGGTGAGACACACAGAGAGGGTGAGACACACAGAGTGTGAGACACACACACAGAGTGAGAGACCCACACAGAGTGAGACACACACAGAGTGAGACACAGAGTGAGACACACACACACACACAGAGTGAGACACACACACAGAGTGAGACACTCACACAGCGTGAGACACACACACACAGAGTGAGACACTCACACAGCGCGAGACACACACACACAGAGTGAGACACACACACAGAGTGAGACACACACACACAGAGTGAGACACACACACACACAGAGTGAGACACACACACACAGAGTGAGACACAGAGTGAGACACACACACAGAGTGAGACACACACACACAGAGTGAGACACACACACACAGAGTGAGACACACACACAGAGTGAGACACACACACAGAGTGAGACACACACACAGAGTGAGACACACACACAGAGTGAGACACACACACAGAGTGAGACACACACACACAGAGTGAGACACACACACACAGAGTGAGACACACACACACACCGAGTGAGACACACACACACACACACCGAGTGAGACACACACACACACACACCGAGTGAGACACACACACACACAGAGTGAGACACACACAGAGTGAGACACACACAGAGTGAGACACACACAGAGTGAGACACACACAGAGTGAGACACACACAGAGTGAGACACACACAGAGTGAGACACACACAGAGTGAGACACACACACAGAGTGAGACACACACACAGAGTGAGACACACACACAGAGTGAGACACACTCACAGAGTGAGACACACTCACAGAGTGAGACACACACACAGAGTGAGACACACACACACACAGAGTGAGACACACACACACACAGAGTGAGACACACACACACACAGAGTGAGACACACACACACAGAGTGAGACACACACACACAGAGTGAGACACACACACACACACAGCGTGAGAAACACACACACACACACACACACACACACACACACACACACAGAGTGAGACACACACACACAGAGTGAGACACACACACACAGAGTGAGACACACACACAGTGAGACACACACACACAGAGTGAGACATACACACAGAGTGAGAGACACACACACAGAGTGAGACACACACAGAGAGTGAGACACACAGAGAGAGAGAATGAGAGAGACACACAGAGAGAGTGAGAGGCACACACAGAGAGAGTGAGAGACACAAGAGAGAGTGAGAGACACAGAGAGAATGAGACACACACAGAGTGAGAGACACACACAGAGTGAAAGACACACACAGAGTGAGACACACACACAGAGTGAGACATACACAGAGTGAGACACACACACAGAGTGAGACACACACACACAGAGTGAGACACATAGAGTGAGACACACACACAGAGAGTGAGACACACACACAGAGAGTGAGACACACACACACAGAGTGAGACACACAGACAGAGTGAGACACACAGACAGAGTGAGAGACACACACAGAGAGTGAGAGACACACATAGTGACACACACACACACACACACACACAGAGTGAGAGACACACATAGTGACACACACACACACACAGAGTGAGAGACACACACAGAGAGTGAGAGACACACAGAGAGAGTGAGAGACACACAGAGAGAGTGAGAGACACACACAGAGATTGAGAGACACACACAGAGAGTGAGAGACACACACAGAGAGTGAGAGACACACACAGAGAGTGAGAGACACACACAAAGAGAGTGAGACACACAAAGAGAGTGAGACACACAAAGAGAGTGAGACACACACAGAGAGTGAGACACACACACAGAGAGTGAGACACACACACACAGAGTGAGACACACACACACACAGAGTGAGACACACACACAGAGTGAGACACCCACACAGAGAGTGAGACACACACAGAGAGTAAAGAAAGAATTGCCTGCGCCAAATCAGTCCTTTAAATAATAATAACCAAACCGTCTCTTGAAAAGTCCCAAAAGTGTCCTTGAACAAACAGGCAGTGAAGGGGTCAGGGAACGGCTCACACCAAATTACAGTGCAATATGTAAAAAAGAGAAGAAAACAAACAGATAATGGTGTAGTACGCCAAAAAAGTTGACATTAAAACATTAAAAACTCACACATGACAAACATAACACACAATGACAGACAGACACTAGCAAGGCTATAATCCTAAGAAAAAGCTATTTAATAACATTGAAATACTGGGTTCCCGGAGGATACAGCACTTAAGTCCAGAGAGAGAGAGAGACACACACAGAGAGTGAGAGAGAGACACACACAAAGAGTGAGAGAGAGACACACACAAAGAGTGAGAGAGAGACACACAGAGAGTGAGAGACACACACAGAGAGTGTGAGAGACACACACAGAGAGTGTGAGAGACACACACAGAGAGTGTGAGAGACACACAGAGTGTGAGAGACACACACACAGAGTGAGACACACACACACAGAGTGAGACACACACACACACAGAGTGAGACACACACACACACACAGAGTGAGACACACACACACACAGAGTGAGACACACACACACACAGAGTGAGACACACACACACACAGAGTGAGACACACACACACAGAGTGAGACACACACACACAGAGTGAGACACACACAGAGTGAGACACACACACAGAATGAGACACACACAGAGTGAGACACACACAGAGTGAGACACACACACAGAGAGTGAGACACACACACAGAGAGTGAGACACACACACAGAGAGTGAGGCACACACACACACACAGAGTGAGAGACACACACACAGAGAGTGAGAGACACAGAGTGAGAGACACACACAGAGTGAGAGACACACATAGTGAGACACACACACACACACAGAGAGAGTGTGAGACACACACTGAGAGTGAGACACACACACACACAGAGTGAGACACACACAGAGTGAGACACACAGAGTGTGAGAGAAAGAGACACACACAGTGTGCGTGAGAGAGAGAGAGTGAGACAGACACACACAGATTGTGTGAGAGAGAGAGTGGGTGAGAGGGTGGTTTGGGTGATTGACTCTTGAGTGGGTGACTGACTCTTGGGTGGGCGCCCTAACTCACCGGCGCCCCCCCCCCCCCCTTGTTGGCGGCCCTGTCCCCCATTCTCTCTCTACTTCCTTTCCCCCATTCTCTCTCCCTTCCCTCCCCCCATTCTCTCTCCCTTCCCACCCCCCCCCCATTCTCTCCCTTCCCTTCCCTCATTCTCTCTCCCTTCCCTCCCCTCCCCCCATCCTCTCTCCTTCCCTCCCCACCCCCATTCTCCCAATCCCCTCTATTCTCTCTCTCTCTCTCTCCACAGCCACTGATACACACACAGCCACTGATACACACACACACACGCACAGCCACTGATACACACAAACAGCCACTAATACACACACACACAGCCACTGATACTGTGTGGGTGGGAGGGGGAGGGGGGACTGGGACTGGGGGGGGAGGGGGGGAGCTGGGACTGGGGGGGGGAGGGGGGACTGGGACTAGGGGGGGAGGGGGGACTGGGACTGGGGGGGGAGGGGGGACTGGGAGGGACTGGGACACTTGGGTGGGAGGCAGTGACTGGGTGGGTGTGTGGGAGACGGTGGGTGAGTGACTGGGTGGGTGGGAGACAGTGGGTGGGTGGGTGACAGTGACAGTGACTGGGTGGGTGACAGTGACTTTGACAGTGACTGGGTGGGTGACAGTGACTTTGACAGTGAGTGGGTGGGTGACAGTGACTGGGTGGGTGACAGTGACTGGGTGGGTGGGTGACTGGGTGGGTGAAAGTGACTTGACAGTGACTGGGTGGGTGGGTGACAGTGACTGGGTGGGTGACAGTGACTGGGTGGGTGGCTGACAATGACTGGGTGGGTGGGTGACAGTGACTGGGTGGTATGACAGTGACTTGGTGGGTGGGTGGGTGACAGTGACTGGGTGGGTTACAGTGACTGGGTGGGTGACAGTGACTGGGTGGGGTGACTTACCTTGCCGCCGGACGCTTTCCCCTGCTGCCCCCGATATCCCCTGCTGCCCCCGATATCCCCTGCTGCCCGGGAGGTGAGGTGAGCTCGGGAGGGGGTGGCACGGGAGGTGAGCTCGGGAGGGGGTGGCACGGGAGGTGAGCTCGGGAGGGCTGGTGCACATTGTGTGGTAGGCAGTCTTGGAGAGGAGCACGCGGTGTGAGGGTGGTGTGTGTGTAAGAGTGGGTCAGACTGTTAGACCACACCGGCCAATGAGAGCCGTGGGGGGGGGGGGGGGGGGGCAGGTGCCAGGGACCAATCAAATTGGCCCGAGGCGGAGTGACGGACCGACGGACCAATCTGATTGCCCAGAAGCACAGCTAACATACAACGTTTTCAAAAAATATATATATAGATGTGCTTTGCAATGTGTTGCAGGCCCTCATGTCACTGCTTTCGTGCAACCTCTTTTCCATTTTTCTAAAATGCTTTTCTTTTCAGCGGCCACAGCTGATATCATTTCTTTCTCTTTTTTTTTTTTTTTTTGTCCTCTGTTTCTGCGTCACTGTTACACTTCCAAAATTCAAGTCAGGTGCTAATAGGCTTAGTGCAAATTAGTTCAAGCAGTTGTGCGCTCTAACTATAGGAGGAAGAACAGTTCTTCTGCACTGCAGGAAAAAGGGTGACCCCTAAGTTGGAAGAGAGGGGTTATCTTGGCCGTGCGAATCCGTGTACCCCTGCAGAGGATGGGGGAAGGGGAGGGGCCGATGCTCTGGCTTGGGTAGTCAGTTTTGAAAATGTTTTGAATCGGTGCACGTACCCCTTTCCTCCAGGATTATGCTAGAGGTGATGGAGAAGGAGTCCTCACGGCACGCAACATTTGGCTGAAGTTCTTTAGGGCCGTTACAGCCATTTGCAGTGCCCGCGAGGAACAAGTGGCAGGGTTTACAGGAATATAATCAGTGAGTGTTGCCGGCGATTAATTAGTCGTCAGGACACGCAAACATTTATTCATTGTCTTATATATGTGCTATTTAAAAATGAGTTTATGTTTTAATGTATTAATAAGGTAATTGTTTAACATTTTTATATATATATACATACATACACATTTTAAGTTATGGTGGGTGAAAAAGGCGACAAGAAACCTCCACCGTATAGCACAGCGTTTCCCAAATGGTGGGTCGCGACCCGGCACCGGGCCACGGCACCAAAATTGCCCGGGTCGCAGCGAGGGCTGGGGCCGCGCGGTGTCTCCTCCCACCCCCCTCTTCCCCCCTCCCGCTCGAGTTAAAAAAAATGGCAGCGATTTCCCCCGCGGTCCCGCGCGCATGCGCAGGGCAAGCAGGGCCCGCTCCCCTTCCTCCCCCCCCGCTCCCTTCCTCCCCCCCCGCTCCCAACGTGGGACGGAGGAGGAAGTGCCAGCTCCTCTGCGGCCCCGCTTCCTCCCGCGACCCGCTTCCAGAGCTCACCTCCCGTGGCACCTCCTCCCGAGCTCACCTCCCGTGCCACCCCCCTCCCGAGCTTACCTCCCGTGCCACCCCCCTCCCGTGCCACCCGCTCCCGAGCTCACCTCCCGTCCCGGGCAGCAGGGGATATCGAGGGCAGCAGGGGATATCGGGGGCAGC
Organism: Ascaphus truei; assembly: GCF_040206685.1. Lineage (NCBI taxonomy): Eukaryota > Metazoa > Chordata > Amphibia > Anura > Ascaphidae > Ascaphus > Ascaphus truei. Next base: position 219,893,507 of record NC_134487.1, read on the forward strand.
AGGGGATATCGGGGGCAGCAGGGGATATCGGGGGCAGCAGGGGATATCGGGGGGCAGCAGGGGAAAGTGTCCGGCGGCAAGGTAAGTCACCCTACCCAGCCACTGTCACCCACCCACCCAGTCACTGTCACCCACCCAGTCACTGTCACCCACACCAGTCACTGTCACCCACCCACCCACCGTCACCCACCCAGTCACTGTCACCCACCAGTCACTGTCACCCACCCAGTCACTGTCACCCACCACCCAGTCACTGTCACCCACCCACCCAGTCACTGTCACCCACCCAGTCACTGTCAAGTCACTGTCACCCACCCAGTCACTGACACCCACCCACCAAGTCACTGTCACCCACCCAGTCACTGTCACCCACCACCCACTGTCTCCCACCCAGTCACTCACCCACCGTCTCCCACACACCCACCAGTCACTGCCTCCCACCCAAGTGTCCCAGTCCCCCCCTCCCAGTCCCCCCCAGCTCCCCCTCCCAGTCCCCCCCTCCCAGTCCCCCCTCCAGTCCCAGTCCTCCTCCCCCCCAGTCCCCCCTCCCCAGTCCCCCCTCCTTCCTCCCACCCAATCCCCCCCCTCCCACCCAGTCCCCCCCTCCTCACACCCACCCAGTCCCCCCCTCCTCACACCCACCCAGTCCCCCCCTCCTCACACCCACCCAGTCCCCCCCTCCTCACACCCACCCAGTCCCCCCCTCCTCACACCCACCCAGTCCCTGCTCTGCCCTCTGTGTGGCTGCGTGTGTGTGTGTGTCAGTGGGTGTGTTTGTGTCAGTGGCTGCGTGTGTCAGTGGCTGTGTGTGTGTGTGTGTGTGTATCAGTGGCTGTGTGTGTGTGTGTGTGTGTATCAGTGGCTGTGTGTGTGTCTGTGTAGGGACTATAGGCCAGTATAGGCGATAAAATTTTTAGTGGGTCACAAAGGAGAAGTTCAAAAATAACCGGGTCACGGAAAAAAAAGTTTGGGAAACCCTGGTATAGCATATAGCAAATAAAAAGATCACTTGTGAGCACATTCACGTCTATACATACTGTATGAATATACATACATACATATCTATATCTATATAATATGTAGTATATTAATAATACTATACATCATATGTCAAATTAAGTACTGACCCAAGCAAGTATCAACTGTTATATCATATATATTTAAAGGAAGCCCATAAGATGGATATCATTACTGTATATATGCAGAATTAAAATGTTTGTACTGTATATTGAACATCCAAAAATACTGCTCCTTTATCACCTACCCAAGCAGTGGTGGGATTCAAAATGTTTAGCAACAGGTTCTCTCTCACGGAGGGGGGGGGGGGGAGGAGAGGGGAGGGAGAGGGGGGGAAGAGGGGGTGGAGAAGAGGGAGAGAGAGCTGTGGGAGGGAGAGAGAGACGGGGAGAGAGAGAGAGACTGGGAGAGAGAGACGGAGAGAGAGAGACGAGGAGATGGGGAGAGAGAGACGGGAGAGAGAGAGAGACGGGGAGAGAGAGAGAGACAGGGAGAGAGAGAGAGACGGGGAAGAGAGAGACGGGGAAGAGAGACGGGGAAGAGAGAGACGGTGGAGAGAGAGACGGGGAGAGAGAGACACGGGGAGAGAGAGAGACGGGGAGAGAGACGGGGGAGAAAGACGGGGGAGAGAGACGGGAGAGAGAGAGACGGGGGAGAGAGAGAGACGGGGGAGAGGGGGGAGAGAGAGAGATGGGGAGAGAGCAAGAGACGGGGGAGAGAGAGAGACGGGGAGAGAGCGAGAGACGGGGGAGAGAGAGAGACGGGGAGAGAGCGAGAGACGGGGAGAGAGAGACGGGGAGAGAGAGAGAGACGGGGAGAGAGAGAGAGACGGGGAGAGAGAGAGACGTGGAGAGAGAGAGACGGGGGGAGAGACGGGGAGAGAGACGGGGAGAGAGAGACGGGGGAAAGACGGGGAGAGAGAAAGAGAGACGGGGAGAGAGAGAGAGAGAGAGACGGGGAGAGAGAGAGAGAGACGGGGAGAGAGAGAGACGGGGAGGGACGGGAGAGAGAGACGGGCGAGATAGAGCCCCCCTCACTCTCTCCCAGTCCCCCCTCACATCTCTCCCAGCCCCCCCCCCTCACATCTCACATAGCCACCTCACATCTCTCCCAGACACATCTCATATCTCACATAGCCACCTCACATCTCCCCCAGCCCCCCCTCACATCTCCCCCAGCCCCCCCTCACATCTCACATAGCCACCTCACATCTCTCCCAGCCCCCCCCCCCCCCCCCACCCCCGCCACATCTCCCCCCAGGGAGAAAGGGGCCACTAACCTCCAACAGCTGTGACAGCTGAAAATAAGTTAACAAACAACACACAGAACCCCCAGCAAGCTCTTGAGCTATTGAGCGTGGCAAAATGTATACAATGTTGTTTGTTAACTTATTTTCAGCTGTCGGAGGTTAGTGGCCCCTTTCTCCCAGGTTTTATTGCCCGCCCTTCCCCACTTCCCAAGTCAGCAGGTCCTTTTCATTTTACCTGATATAGATCCAATGTTGGTCTTTCTCCCTCCTAATAGAGGTAAATGAGAATTTGAATCCTAATAGAGGTACAGTATATTAGTATTTTATCTGGTAGTGTTAGGACTTGCGAACAGGTGTCTGCCTTGTCGTTGCTCACAGGCTTACAATGCTTTGGCCAAAGGGTTAAACTAAATTACCCTTTTCAAGAGAAAATATAAGTATTTTACTGTGTATTTTTGTCATATTGGATGCAGCATTGGGCTTCTCTGTTGCTTGTTGTATACATTTGCCACGCTCAATAGCTCTCCTTTTTTGACACATATACATATATATTTTGTGGGGGCTCAGGGGTTCCCAAAAAGGCATGCTGGGGTTCTGTGTTGTTTGTTAACCCACTGGTTTATTAGATTATTGTCCTCTTTCCAATTAGAGACTTATTATACATATGCATGCAATTAATCATCCCTAACTTAGATGCACTAATATTGTGAGATTTATTTCTCCATTTTGCTGGCTAAAACAAAACAAAAATGGCAACAAAGATTACAGTTTGAATTTTATTGATAGCTAGTATGAAAAAGTTGATGAAAATATTTTGAAGGAACAAGAAATGAAAAGAACATCACAATGGTCTTCTTATTAGAAGTCTTTAACTACATGTAACGGGTTTCCCCCCCCCCCCCAATCTCACATTGGCCCGGGTGGTCTAACCAGTCCCCATTACGTGTTCGTGTTTGGTGGTGCATCTGTAGGCAACAGGACTCCTGAGTCTCCCGCTTGATGGTATTAGGGGATGTCATCAGGACAGGTAGCTGAGGTAGTGGGTGCGAGTTCAACTTACATCATGTGCAGCGCCTCCACCTCATCAGGATCTGTGCTTCCGCAGGGAGATGGTCCTGGTGAGGAACTCCTTCTTGGTGGTGACTGCCACTGTTGAGTAATCTCACTCTCACACAGTGGGGGTTTTATTAACAAGGTCATCTTTATTGTAGATTGGGATGTAGCAGACTGCCCCATGCAGCTGCCGGCTCTAGCCGCACATCTCTTCGTGCTGTCCCTTTGCCAGGTACGCCCTCCCGTATTTAAGTAGGATTCCCTCTTCTCTTTGAGAGATCACCCCTGTGCCAGGTCCCTGGTCACAGAGTGGCTTATGACAGACTTGATTGGTCAACTTGCACCGCTAGTTACTGCACTAGGGTCACAAAGTGTTCCTACAATCCCTTATGCAGGAGAATACAAGTTACCAGCTAGTTCACATAACTGCTGGAACCCTAAACTAACTGACAGTGTTGTGCCTTATACACTGGCGACACAGTTTATTACACTGCGGCCAGATCCGCAAGCCGGGAGATTTCCCGGCTTGCTAGTGGCCGCCCCTCGGCGTGCCGCGCGTCATAGACGCGCGGTCACGCGTCTTCGGGAGCGTGCGCCCCCTGCACGCGCGTCCAGGGGCTCCCCGAGCAGCGGCAGGGGGTTCCGGGGGACCCGGCGGACCCGGCAGCGGTAGGGAGAGCGCCCCGATCGGAGGGCGCTCTTCCGCTGCTTCGGCGCGCGCCCGTCACTCTCGGGCGCGCGCCAGGCTACTGCTGCGGCACAGAACGGGCAAATGCTCGAATAAACTGTGCCGCAGCAGTATACTTCAGGAGGCAGGCGCATCCCTGATGTCACTATCCAGGGACTCAGAGCATACAGCCACTCCCCTCCATACATAGGGCACCTCACCAGGGTGTGAGGGAAAACCTCCATAACTACTGCTGGCATACTGTACCTGTCCTTATAGGAACTTACTGCCAACAGAGAGGAAAGTAGTATACCATTATTATGCATGGCTATATACAATTTTGGAAAAAATCAACAAATTACTGGTTATATCATGAATTCTCTCTCAGTTATAAGAGCCATGCAAGGACAGGACCAACTAACGTAACCCTTCAATGCAAGGCTGTATACCACAGGGAATTTTAAGTTTATTGCAATTACATTTTAAACAATGATTTGTGTGTCAGTGTTGTGGTAAATCCTAGTAACTCATACCTTTTTTTCAGAGCAAGTTACACTTTAATTAGATATTGGTGCCAAATGCATATTAGGTAATTAATTTTATTAACGTACGAACATTTTTTTTATTTTGCTTTGTTGTAAAGTCATATGTAATACAAGTATCTAAATTTTGTCTGAATGGGCCATAGTATACACCATATAACCTGTCATTTTGTCTGCTTAAAAAAATATATTGTATATTATTCTGTAAACCATCTTCACTATGAGCCTTGCATTCTCTACTTATTATTTCTTCAAGTTTGTTGTTGGACCTTCTGGGTTGGATCCTTGGAAGAGAGCTAAATCCTCATTTATGGACTAAGAACTTTTTCGAGATATGTAAATATTTTTTGTGGGTTGCCAAATATCAATTTTTGTAATACAGTACAATAAAAGTTTTATATTTTGTAGATTGTTGTATTATATCCACAGTGGCTAGAGTGCTGATCTGATCTTTACATATACCTCAATAGGGAAATTATACTCCCTGTGGAGGAGCACATACACATACCAGTTTATATAATTTATTGGTTAAGAATTTATCAGCACACAATCTGATGTATGGATAGACCAGCAGTGCGCAAAGTGGGGTGCTTGGGAGAATTTCCAGGGGGGGCGCGGCGGCTACAGAGGTCCCGCACTCTCCCCCAAGGCACTTAAATTAAGTGCCGGGGGGACCATGTGAGGCCTCTGCAGCTTCTCTTACCTGATCTTCGGCAACGCGTCGCCATGGTAAAGGGCATCAAATGACGCCACAGGGTCACATGACATCACGTTGCCATGCCGGAGGAGAGGAGGCACGAGGCAGGAGGTAAGGAGGCAGGGGGTGTGCAAGTTAAAAACTTTGCGCACCCCTAGTCTATACTAGCGGTGCGCAAAGTGGGGGGCGCGGTGTGGGGTCATGTGACGTCACACACGTCAAATGACGACGCATCAAGGTAAGGTGGTGGCGTGAGCAGCAGAGGAGGGAATTTGCATGGGGGAGCAGCTGCAAAAGTTTGCGCTCCCCTGATCGAGACAACACCCTCTTTTAGCTGCTGAGCCTATAATGGATACTATCAGCATTGTAAATTCAAAAATTATTATTTTAGACACAAGGAAAATTAGACGTAACAATATTAAAAACATTTTTTCCAACTTTTGTGTGCCCAATTACCACGAACGTCTGTGATTGATTTTAACCATTTTTCTTGTGTAATTATTAAACAGTCTTCACTATGAGCCTTGCGCTCTCCTTTTTATTTTTTTTAAAATATATATAACATCCATACATTTCTTTTTTATGTAGTTGAGTGTTTCTACAGTATATGAGAAAATGGTGGTGGGTCCCAAAGTAGCATTACACAGATTTTGACACACCGTGGCTTTCTCATTTAGTGCAGTAACAAAACAGTGATGCACCCAGACACAAGTTCTATTTTCTGAAAGTAGACAACAAAATATCCTGTGACGGGTCACTTTAAACGGTCATGCAAAGGCTGACTATAAAGATTGCCCCCTTTCTGTGACAGAAAAAATAAAACTTGTTAGATTGTTCTGCGCTAGGGTAATGTGCACTTTAACTCCAACCTCCCCTCCTCCTGTACTGGAGTCCTAATAATCAGGTTCAGTGACTAATTTTTGTTTTCTGCCTTAAAGGGGGCGTTTGAAATATATATGTGTTATGGTGGGTAAAAAAAGTGATTAAAAAAACCTCCACAGTAAAGCATGTAGCAAATGGAAATATTACTGTATGGTCATTTGCAGTGGTCGACAAATCACCAAAAAATCTACTCGCCGAACAAAAAAATCTACTCGCCACCTAGTACCACATGTGTGCTGATTGGGCCAATAGGAGCTCGCCACGATGTTAAATCCACTCGCCCGGGGCGTGCAAATGTATAGGTTTGTCGAACACTGGTCATTTGCATGTCTTAGACAGATTTGCAGCCCTGCCTTTCACCATAATATATACACACACGTGTGTGGTGTGTGTGTGTGGTGTGTGTGGTGTGTGTGTGTGGTGTGTGTGTGTGGTGTGTGTGTGGTGTGTGTGTGTGGTGTGTGTGTGGTGTGTGTGTGTGGTGTGTGTGTGTGTGTGTGTGTGTGTGTGTGTGTGTGTGTGTGTGTGTGTGTGTGTGTGTGGTGTGTGTGTGTGTGGTGTGTGTGTGTGTGTGTGTGTGTGTGTGTGGTGTGTGGTGTGTGTGTGTGTGTGTGTGTGTGTGGTGTGTGTGTGTGTGTGTGTGTGGTGTGTGTGTGTGTGGTGTGTGTGTGTGTGTGTGTGTGTGTGTGTGGTGTGTGTGTGTGTGTGTGGGTGTGGTGTGTGTGTGTGTGTGTGGGTGTGGTGTGTGTGTGTGTGTGTGGTGTGTGTGGTGTGTGTGTGTGTGTGGTGTGTGTGTGTGTGTGGTGTGTGTGTGTGTGTGGTGTGTGTGTGTGTGTGGTGTGTGGTGTGTGTGGTGTGTGTGGTGTGTGGTGTGTGTGTGTGTGTGGTGTGTGTGTGGTGTGTGTGTGTGTGTGTGGTGTGTGTGTGTGTGTGGTGTGTGTGTGGTGTGTGTGTGTGTGTGTGTGTGTGTGTGTGTGTGTGGTGTGTGGTGTGTGTGTGTGGTGTGTGTGTGTGGTGTGTGTGTGTGGTGTGTGTGTGTGTGGTGTGTGTGTGGTGTGTGTGTGTGTGTGTGTGTGTGTGTGTGTGTGTGTGTGTGTGTGGTGTGTGTGTGTGTGGTGTGTGGTGTGTGTGTGTGGTGTGTGTGTGTGGTGTGTGTGTGTGTGGTGTGTGTGTGTGTGGTGTGTGTGTGTGTGGTGTGTGTGTGTGTGGTGTGTGTGTGTGGTGTGTGTGTGTGTGGTGTGTGTGTGTGGTGTGTGTGTGTGGTGTGTGTGTGTGGGGTGTGTGTGTGGGGTGTGTGTGTGGGGTGTGTGTGTGGGGTGTGTGTGTGGGGTGTGTGTGTGGGGTGTGTGTGTGGGGTGTGTGTGTGGGGTGTGTGTGTGGGGTGTGTGTGTGGGGTGTGTGTGTGGGGTGTGTGTGTGGGGTGTGTGTGTGGGGTGTGTGTGTGGGGTGTGTGTGGGGTGTGTGTGTGGGGTGTGTGTGGGGTGTGTGTGGGGTGTGTGGGGTGTGTGTGGGGTGTGTGTGGGGTGTGTGTGGGGTGTGTGTGGGGTGTGTGTGGGGTGTGTGTGGGGTGTGTGTGGGGTGTGTGTGGGGTGTGTGTGGGGTGTGTGTGGGGTGTGTGTGGGGTGTGTGTGGGGTGTGTGTGGGGTGTGTGTGGGGTGTGTGTTAAATATACACACGCACGCACGCACACTTTAAGTTATGGTGGGTGAAAAAGGCGACAGAAAACCTCCACCGTTGGCATATAACCAATAAAGAATATCACTTGTGAGCACATTCACGTCTTAGACAGGTCTGCAACCCTGCCTTTTAACCATTATCACCTCGCTTACAGTGCTCCCACTGCAGCAAGGGATTCTGGGAAATTATATGCAAATGAGCACACGTGTCACCTTTTGCCTGGAATATCCATTCACATGGAGCCCATTTAAGCTGATGTATTGCCATTCACACAGCTTTTAAACACAGCATAGGACTAGCAAAGCAAGTACAAACCACTCACAGACATGTTTCAACCTTGATGGGTATCATCAGTGTGAGGTTGGTTTATACTTGCCTCTAGGCTGGGTAAGTTTACCATACATTTTAAGTTATGGTGGGTGAAAAAGGCGACAGAAAACCTCCACCGTTTGCATAATAAGTGACAAAAACCCTCCACAGTAAAGCATAAAGCAACTGTAAATATTCCTGTATATTCATTTGCATGTCTTAGACAGGTCTGCAACCCTGTCTTTCACCATTATCACCCAGCACACAGCACTTCCACTGCAGCAAGGGATTCTGGGAAATGGCATGCAAATGAGCACACAGTGCCCCACCTTTTATCTCAAGCTCATATTACATGAGCAACCCTTAGCCAATGCATGCTGCTTTAGACACAGCTTTTAAGCAAGGGCTTGGGAGATGCAAAGCCAGTAAACCCACTCACAGACATGTTTCAACCTTGATGGGTATCATCAGTGTGAGGTTGGTTGCTGGCATTTGCTCAAATGAGATAAGAGTCGGTCATCACCACACTTATTAAGGTTATGGAGGGTGCAGACCTGTCTAAGACATGCAAATGAATATACAGGAATATTTACAGTTGCTTTATGCTTTACTGTGGAGGGTTTTTGTCACTTTTTTTACCCACCATAACCTTATAATTGTGGTGAATACCTAGTCTAGTCTCAAACCAGCTTAGCCAGCAACCAACCTCACACTGATGATACCCATCAAGGTTGAAACATGTCTGTGAGTGGGTTTACTGGCTTTGCATCTCCCAAGCCCTTGCATAAAAGCTGTGTCTAAAAGCAGCATGCATTGGCTAAGGCCCCGCTCCCTCAGTCAGCGCGCCCGCACTGCAGACAGGCGGGGCGCTGAGAGACACAGACCGCGATATGCGGTCTGGCGGGAGCGGGAGGCGTGGCTTGAGCGGAGGGACCCGCTACTCCCCGCCCCCCCCTAGGCTCGGGCTGCAGGAGGGAGCTGCTGCTGGAAGGTAAGCAAAAGCGCACACACACACACACACACACACACACAAACACACCCTACCTTGCTTCCTGACAGCTCCCGCCCCCACCGCTGATTGGCTCATCAGCGCACCACGTGACGCGTCGCCGCTCGGGATCACAATTTTCTTGCACCCCCTGGCGGCTGACGCATCACAGTGTGTAGTGAGCCAGCGGCGAGGGGGGACTGGGACCGGCTCGGGAGGATTCCCCTGCTGGTGGGGAACGCTCATGCGGCCGCCCGCGCCGCGGGTCCCAGCCCTAAGGGTTGCTCATGTAATGTGAGCTTGAAATAAAAGGTGGCACTGTGTGCTCATTTGCATGTCATTTCCCAGAATCCCTTGCTGCAGTGGAAGTGCTGTGTACTGTGTGCTGGGTGATAATGGTGAAACCCAGGGTTGCAGACCTGTCTAAGACATGCAAATGAATATACAGGAATATTTACAGTTGCTATATATATATATATATATATATATATATATATATATATATATATATATATATATAGTGGTTGACAAATCACCAAAAAATCTACTCGCCACACAAAAAAATCTACTCGCCACCTAGTACCAAACGTGTGCTGCTTGGGCCAATATTTACTCGCCCGGGGGTTAAATCCACTCGCCCGGGGCGAGCAAATGTATAGGTTTGTCGAACACTGTATATGTATATGTATGTGTATGTGTATATATATATATATATATATATACAGTGTTCGACAAACCTATACATTTGCTCGCCCCGGGCGAGTGGATTTAACCCCCGGGCGAGTAAATATTGGCCCAAGCAGCACACGTTTGGTACTAGGTGGCGAGTAGATTTTTTTGTGTGGCGAGTAGATTTTTTGGTGATTTGTCAACCACTGTATATATATATATATATATATATATATATATATATATATATATATATATATATATATATATATATATATATATATATATATATATATATATATATATATATATATATATATATATATATACACACACATACACACACTTGTAAAAATAATAATAGGTTTATTATCAGCATTATGGTTGTACATCTGGGACCTTTTCCAACATAGAGAGCATAGAGGGAGAGGGGGGGGGGGGCATAGAGGGAGAGGGGGGGGGGGCACACACCTAGAAGCTACACAAATTCAGTTTGTCTCCTTCTCTGTGTCACCTTTTCTGTTTGCGTGTCTCTCTCTGTGCCCTCTTTTCTATTTGTGTCTCTCCCTCTCTCTGTGACTTTGCTCCCCTGTCTGTGTTTTTATCACTGTGCCCCATTCTATGTTTGTACATAATCCTCTGTTTCCCATTGTTTATCTCTGTGCTCCCGTCTCTCTGTGCACCCCCATCTGTCTGATTGTATGTCTCTCCCTCCTTGTCTGTTTCTCGCTCTGACAGCTGACATTACTCTGTTCCTGCTGGAAAGGGTACTTGGTGCGTTCCTGTCCCACTCTAGCCCTGCCCTTCCCCCAAGACAAAATATCATTAATCCAAAGATGGTGATATAAATGAGAGAGCACAACCAATGTTACTCAAAAAGTAACCCAATGTTTGTAGGAATACAAATGTGTCAGTGGGATCTTGTGAAATATAAGTATTCAAACACAATGTAAATGCATGTGCAACGTGTTTAGAGATTGATTTTCACAAGACCCCTCAGAAACAATTGTATGTATAAAAGACTAATTCCCCCTCCCCCTCTGACTATGGGGGGGTGAAGAGGGACCCTCTCCAATATAACTACCTCCACACAGTCCCTACCTTTACTTTAGCAGGGCCCTGCATGCTCTCCTGAGGTTTCCTCTGTCTGAGTGATGACATCATCACCCAGAGCCCTGGGAAGGCAACATGAAGTCTACACAAATGCATATAGACAGACCTGTGTTTTCACTTTTCAATTGAGTATTTCCTCCTGTTACAAAGCCTACATTTCCTGTTTTTCTGGGTCAGATCACATTTCCAGGTCAAACATCCCTGAGCCAAAAATTGGTTAAAAAGCTATTATTTATGAAAAGAAGTAACAACAGTTTCAAAGGAAAAGAACTGTAAGAGTCCTTTGTGTTGCCCTGCAGTTAATAAGTGTGTAGCACACTGCAGTCAGTGAGTCGCGCACACACACGCGCACTGCCCCTGTGGCTGACTGACCATCATACTGTACCAGCCAGTGGCAAGTGTGATCCCCACCTCCTGATATAATAAATCCCAGCCTCCCATTTAATGTGTTCCGTGCATGTGTAGCTAGGGCCCCTACCTTCAGGTCTGTGAGGTGGGGAGGTGGGGGCTGCAGATCTACCCGGGTGCTGCCAGGAGGAGGTGAGATGATGGGAGCCAGGATGAGGTGAGGTGATGGGGGAGGGGCCAGGATGAGGTGAGGTGATGGGAGGGCCAGGATGAGCTGAGGAGATGATGGGGCCCCAGGATGAGCTGAGGGGATGGGGGCCCAGGATGAGGTGAGGTGATGGGGGCCCAGGATGAGGTGAGGTGATGGGGGGCCAGGATGAGGTGAGATGATGGGGAGCCAGGATAAGCTAAGATGATGGGGGGCCAGGATGAGCTGAGGAGATGATGGGGAGCCAGAGTGAGCTGAGGAGATGATGGGGGCCCAGGATGAGGTGAGGTGATGGGGGGCCAGGATGAGGTGAGGTGATGGGGGGCCAGGATGAGGTGATGGGGGAGACAGGATGAGGTGAGGAGATGATGGGGAGACAGGATGAGGTGTGGTGGTGGGGGGCCAGGATGAGGTGAGGTGGTGGGGGGCCAGGATGAGGTGAGGTGATGGGGGGCCAGGATGAGACGAGATGATGGGGGGCCAGGATGAGGTTAGGTGATGGGGGGGCCAGGATGATGTGAGGTGATGGGGGGGTCAGGATGAGCTGAGGTGATTGGGGGCCAGGGTGAGGTGAGGTGATGGTGGGCCAGGGTGAGGTGATGGGGGGCCAGGTTGAGGTGAGATGATGGGGGGTGACAGGATGGGGTGAGGTGATGGGGGGCCAGGATGAGGTGAGGTGATGGGGGGCCAGGATGAGGTGAGGTGATGGGGGGCCAGAATGAGGTGAGGTGATGGGGGGCCAGGATGATGTGAGGTGATGGGGGGGGGGCAGAATGAGGTGAGGTGATGAGGGCCAGGATGAGGTGAGGTGATGGGGGGCCAGGATGATGTGATGTGATGGGAGGGGCCAGGATGAGGTGAGGTGATGGGGGGCCAGAATGAGGTGAGGTGATGGGGGGCCAGAATGAGGTGAGGTGATGGGAGGCCAGGATGAGGTGAGGTGATGGGGGGCCAGGTTGAGGTGAGATGATGGGGGGTGACAGGATGGGGTGAGGTGATGGGGGGCCGGGATGAGGTGAGGTGATGGGGGGCCAGGATGAGGTGAGGTGATGGGGGGCCAGAATGAGGTGAGGTGATGGGGGGCCAGAATGAGGTGAGGTGATGGGGGGCCAGAATGAGGTGAGGTGATGGGGGGCCAGGATGATGTGATGTGATGGGAGGGGCCAGGATGAGGTGAGGTGATGGGGGGCCAGAATGAGGTGAGGTGATGGGAGGCCAGGATGAGGTGAGGTGATGGGGGGCAAGGATGAGGTGAGGTGATGGGGGCCAGGATGAGGTGAGGTGATGGGGGGCAAGGATGAGGTGAGGTGATGGGGGCCAGGATGAGGCAAGGTGATGGGGGGCCAGGATGATGTGATGTGATGAGGGGCCAGGATGAGCTGAGGTGATGGGAGGGGCCAGGATGAGGTGAGGTGATGGGAGGCCAGGATGAGGTGAGGTGATGGGGGGCCAGGATGAGGTGAGGTGATGGGGGGGCCAGGATGAGGTGAGGTGATGAGAGGCCAGGATGAGCTGAGGTGATGGGGGGCCAGGATGAGGTGATGGGGGGCCAGGATGAGGTGAGGTGATGGGGGGCCAGGATGAGGTGAGATGATGGGGGGGGCAGGAGGGACAGGATGGGATGAGGTGATGGGGGGCCAGAATGAGGTGAGGTGATGGGGGGCCAGGATGAGGTGAGGTGATGGGGGGCCAGGATGAGGTGAAGTGATGGGGGGCCAGGGTGAGGTGAGATGATGGGGGGGCCAGGAGGAGGCGAGATGATGGGGGTCAGGATGAGGTAACGCGATGATGGGAGGGCCAGGATGAGCTGAGGTGATGGTGGGAGCCAGGGTGAGGTGATGGGGGGCCAGGGTGAGGTGAGGTGATGGGGGGCTAGGGTGAGGTGATGGGGAACCAGGATGAGGTGAGGTGATGGGGGAACAATGGTGAGGTGAGATGATGGGGAAGCCAGGATGAGGTGAGGTGATGGGGGGGGCAGGATGAGGTGAGGTTATGGGGGGGACAGGATGAGGTGAGGTGATGGGGGGGACAGGATGAGGTGAGGTGATGGGGGGGACAGGATGAGGTGAGGTGATGGGGGGCCAGGGTGAGGTGAGGTGATGGGGGGCCAGGGTGAGGTGATGGGGGGCCAGGATGAGGTGATGGGGAGCCAGGATGAGGTGAGGTGATGGGGGAGCCAGGGTGAGGTGAGATGAAGGGGAAGCCAGGATGAGGTGAGGTGATGGGGGGCCAGGGTGAGGTGATGTGGGAGACAGGATGTGTGGTGATGGGGGGCCAGGGTGAGGTGATGGGGGCCAGGATGAGGTGATGGGGGGCCAGGATGAGGTGATGGGGAGCCAGGATGAGGTGCGGTGATGGGGGGCCAGGGTGAGGTGATGGGGGAGACAGGATGAGGTGTGGTGATGGGGGGCCAGGGTGAGGTGATGGGGGCCAGGATGAGGTGATGGGGAGCCAGGATGGGGTGAGGTGATGGGGGAGCCAGGGTGAGGTGAGATGATGGGGGAGCCAGGATGAGGTGAGGTGATGGGGGGCCAGGGTGAGGTTATGGGGGCCAGGATGAGGTGATGGGGAGCCAGGATGAGGTGATGGGGAGCCAGGATGAGGTGAGGTGATGGGGGAGCCAGGATGAGGTGAGGTGATGGGGGGGACAGGATGAGGTGAGGTGATGGGGGGCCAGGGTGAGGTGAGGTGATGGGGGGCCAGGGTGAGGTGAGGTGATGGGGGGCCAGGATGAGGTGATGGGGAGCCAGGATGAGGTGAGGTGATGGGGGAGCCAGGGTGAAGTGAGATGAAGGGGAAGCCAGGATGAGGTGAGGTGATGGGAGGCCAGGGTGAGGTGATGGGGGAGACAGGATGTGTGGTGATGGGGGGCCAGGGTGAGGTGATGGGGGCCAGGATGAGGTGATGGGGGGCCAGGGTGAGGTGATGGGGGCCAGGATGAGGTGATGGGGAGCCAGGATGAGGTGAGGTGATGGGGGAGCCAGGGTGAGGTGAGATGATGGGGGAGCCAGGATGAGGTGAGGTGATGGGGGACCAGGGTGAGGTGATGGGGGCCAGGATGAGGTGATGGGGAGCCAGGATGAGGTGAGGTGATGGGGGAGCCAGGATGAGGTGATGGGGGGCCAGGGTGAGGTGATGGGGGCCAGGATGAGGTGATGGGGAGCCAGGATGAGGTGAGGTGATGGGGGAGCCAGGATGAGGTGATGGGGAGCCAGGATGAGGTGAGGTGATGGGGGGCCAGGGTGAGGTGATGGGGGAGACAGGATGAGGTGTGGTGATGGGGGGCCAGGGTGAGGTGATGGGGGCCAGGATGAGGTGATGGGGAGCCAGGATGAGGTGAGGTGATGGGGGAGCCAGGGTGAGGTGAGATGATGGGGGAGCCAGGATGAGGTGAGATGATGGGGGGCCAGGGTGAGGTGATGGGGGCCAGGATGAGGTGATGGGGAGCCAGGTTGAGGTGAGGTGATGGGGGAGCCAGGATGAGTTGATGGGGGGCCAGGATGAGCTGAAGTGATGGGGGGCCAGGATAAGCTGAGGTGATGGGGGCCAGGATGAGCTGAGGAGATGGGGGGCCAGGATGAGCTGTGGTGATGATGGGGGAGGGAGGTGGGGGTATATTTTATATTTATTGGGGAGGTGGGTGTATTTTTAAAATTTATTGGGGAGGTGGGGGTATTTTTAAATGTATTGGGGAGGTGGGGGTATTTTTTAATGTATTGGGGAGGTGGGGGTATTTTTAAAATGTATTGGGGAGGTGGGGGTATTTTTAAAATGTATTGGGGAGCTGGGGGTATTTTTAAAATGTATTGGGGAGCTGGGGGTATTTTTAAATGTATTGGGGAGGTGGAGGTATTTTTAAAATGTATTGGGGAGGTGGGGGTATTTTAAAAATGTTTTGGGGAGGTGGGGGTATATTTTATATGTATTCAGGGAGGTGGGGTATATTTTATATGTATTCGGGGGGCGTGGGGGTATTTTTGAAGTGAAACTTCTTTAGTGGCACCTAGTCCTGATGGGATAAAACTGGAGAGATGGGGGACGAAATGTGAAACGGAAGTGACGTTACGTAATGGACGCCACTCCCCTCACATGTCCCCTGTCACATGCTCCTTATGGCCGCCGCACGCACCCCCCAAACCTCCCCCCCACCCGCACGACAGCTGACATATGCGGCGGCGCTAGCCGCCGCTCCTAACGGCCGCTGTTCCCCGCCCGCTGCCATGCCGCGCATGCGCAGTTGTGATGACGCCACTGACAGACACCACACATGCGCAGAAGTGACTGGCAGCGGAGCCGTTCCCCCCACATGCTCCTGTTTGCCCCACACGGCGCCATTCCGCCCTCCACTGACGCGGGCGTTCGCGGGCCCCCTGCGCCCGCAGGAAGCGGTGGCGCACCGCAAACCCGGGCGCAACCCGCGCGGCACAGGGGCTCGGTGCCAGGGGCAGGCTCCTGCTACTGTAAATTTGTGGTATATGGGAGAGTGAACCCCGCATTGTCCGGTGCTCTGAGAACCCACTGGTTAAACTGGGTGTATTGAGAAACCTTGTAGGACAGTCTCTGACACATATAATGAAAAAAGGGCAACTAAACAGGCATAAGTCCTCAGTAGATAGAAATGAATAAAGGCATTTGTAACGGGATAACAGACTTAAACCTAGGTGGGGGGCTAGTGCACAGGAGATAGTTGGAGACAAGATGAGAGGCAACCCTAAGCTACCCCTCTCAAGTACTCACGCGGCTATCGCCTGCTGCCCTTACCCGACCCGGGCTCTTTGATAAAGTTCCAACACGGAACGAAACGCGTCAGAGGTTGGTCTCTGTGATGTGCAGCACTCTAGTTTAATAAAGCTGATTTTATTTATGTACTTCTTTGGCTGAGTTCCTTTTGCAGTGACCACCTACAAAGCACGATTTTTTTTTTCCTGCTACTGTAAGAAAGGGTGACCCGAGCAGGCCGGGCAGCGGACAGGTAACCTCACCTCTCGACCGCGGTCACTCATGCCCGTGCCGGGCGCATGTACCCCGCGGGGGGGGAGGAGGTACGCAGAATTTGCCGAAGAGGGGGAGGTGTTGCGCAATGTTACACCACGTCCCTGGCTGCAGAAGGACCCACACACACTGACTGACACACATACACACACACTGACACACATACACAAATACTGACTGACACACATACACACACTGACTGACACACATACACACACACACTGACTGACACACACACATACACACACACACTGACTGACTGACACACACACACTGACTGACACACCCACACACACACTGACTGACACACATACACACACACTGACTGACACACATACACACACACTGACTGACAAACATACACACACACACTGACTGACACACATACACACACACTGACTGACACAAATACACACACACACTGACTGACACACAAACATACACACACACACACACACTGACTGACACACATACATACACACACTGACTGACACACATGCACACACACTGACTGACACACATACACACACACACACACTGATACACACACACACTGACTGACTGACACAGATACACACACTGACTGACTGACACACATACACACACTGACTGACTGACACACATACACACACTGACTGACACACACACACACTGACTGACTGACACACATACAAACACTCACTGACACACATACACACACTCACTGACACACATACACACACTCACTGACACACAAACACACACTCACTGACATACATACACACACTGACTGACACACACATACACACTGACTGACACACACACACACACATACACACATTGACTGACACACACACACACACTGACTGACACACATACACATACACACTGGCTGACACACATACACACGAGGAATTCACACTTAGTGCAAATAGCTAATACAGGGGATGTGTGCCGAGCACGCGCATTATAAGTCAAATTTATTTGCGTTTTGTCAATGAAATTGTATTTTGATTTTTAATTAAAACATCACCAATACAAATACAATTTCTGTGACAAAAGTCAAAGAAGTTTCACTTACTATGCGCGTGCACAGCACACACAGCTTTTTTTTTTATATGTGTTCGGGGGGCGTGGGTGTCCAGTATTGTGTCCAGTATTTTTGGACACGCCACCTGCCAACCCTACTCAGGGGCTGCAATACCAAGTGGGCAGGAGAACCAATAGGGCTCAAGGAGCCAAGCATGCAAGATAGAATGTTGCTGATAGTTGTAGCAGGGACACTAATGGAGAAGGTAGTGTCCGGGTGCCAGTGGCTCTCGTATCAGGCCAGACCCCCCCTCGCCCCAAGGCCCAAGATAGGCCATAAGTCCCTTCCAGGTTGTGGTTGCTGTAGGGAAGGCCCCCAGATAGGGACGCTTCCCCATAGTCACTATGCTAGTGCTAATAGTGGTATTGAGTATCATCGTCGGACAGGCGCCACGCGGTGTGTGGCCTGCGGCACAATATAGACATTAAGGGACACCCTCCAACCAGCGCTCCCTCAAGAGGCGGGCGCACCAGGGATACAGCCAAGCGGCAGCGAAGCTGGCGAGGAGAGGATCCTGTTCCTTTATGCAAATGTCCAATGTCATGGAAAGGATATGGAGTGTTTTTTGGGCATGAGCCAACATGAGGAGAGGATCCTCTTGTGCTATATAAATGTCTAAAGACAAGGCCAGGGAAGAGAGTTCCTTTTGGGCGTCGTCCAGTTCCAAAGGGTACACGTTTTCCCAAGTTAAAGGGTAACCAGGAAAGCAAATACAAGCGGCCAGCGATTGTTTTAAGTCCCGGAGGCGGTAAACCTTCATCATGAGATCATTACGGCATTTATTTTGCAAAGGGGTTAATCCTACAAACACAATCAGATCTTCAATCAGGGGTATTATCTCACATAGAAACTGGTATTCAAACTGGGATTGGTTTACAGGCCGGGACAGGCTTTCAGACAGAAACTTACCAACCCTCACCACAGGGCGGTCCGAGTTTGTGGGGCCGAGCATACTGTCACGGTTGTGCTCGCCACAAACCTGGGTCGGACCACGAGGCTGAGGTGGGGTTGTAAAAGCACCGACCTTAGACCGTGCAGGCTGATCCGGATTGCGCAGTTCGTAGTCATACGTAGCAGGATCAGGATAGGAGAAGACAGCATCGTCGTTGTACAAGCCAGGGTCAGGAGAGGAGACGTCAGAATAAACATTGTCCAAGCAGGAGTTCGGCAACAGGGAGTCAGGAAAGCCCCGCTTCAGATTAGGAGCGCGGGGGTGGCCTCTGCGCGTGTGGCGACCATGGCCCATGGTACTGGTCTCAGGAGGTGGAAGACAGACCAGATTACACACCGCCTAGCTGCACGGGTAAACCAGTGCTACAGCGCAAGAGTCCTGAGCGGGCTAGGGAATCCTCTGTTGCAGCGCAGGATCCAGGACACGGCCTCTCTAGATTAGGGAAAGAGTAGGCCCCAGGAACCAGGAAGCTGTAGATACACAGGGAAACCTCCGCTTCAGTGCAGGAATCCAGGAGGCTGAAGGACGCAGGGACGAAACCTCCGCTTCAGTGCAGGAATCCAGGAGGCTGAAGGACGCAGGGACGAAACCTCTGCTTCAGCACAGGAGAACAGGAAGCTGAAGGACGCAGGATGGAACCTCCGCTTCAGCACAGGAGAACAAGCGGGAGCTTGAAGGAAGCTGAAGGACGCAGGGCGGAACCTCCGCTTCAGCACAGGAGAACAAGCGGGAGCTTGAAGGAAGCTGAAGGACGCAGGGCGGAACCTCCGCTTCAGCACAGGAGAACAAGCGGGAGCTTGACGGAAGCTGAAGGACGCAGGGCGGAACCTCCGCTTCAGCACAGGAGAACAAGCGGGAGCTTGTGGCAGAACAGGTAGTGACATCCGGTAAGGACTATGCTCGGCAGGGAGCATTGTGGGAACATAGTACTTAAAGGCCAGCGGACCAATCCCCGGCGGGGGGTGTGAAGGTCCTGCTCCAATATGTGAATACAAGGCTGGATTGCAGTGATAGATTGCACAGCTGCAGTAGATACCAGAGGGAGTGTGTGGCAGTATAGCTTTGGTGAGTGAATCCAGGCTGCAGTAATATCAGGTGAAGAGTTCCAGTACTGCACCGGTCTGCAAGGTAAGGCAACCATTAAACCGCGGAGCGGATTCCTTACACATATACTAAGCGCTCAACCTATTAGCCTAACTTAACAATACACGATAATGATGGATAAGTGCTCTAAATGTTGGAATCCCCTTACAAAGATACAACAATAAACTAGTGAATTCTACAGACTAATATAACAGACTGAGAAGACGGCTGCCTAAGGATTGAAAAACCACAAACCTATCCACAAGGTAAGTACAACAATAGCTTAAAAACAAAAATAAAACAAACAATGAAAGAAAACAGAAATAGTCCTTGGCGCACTATCTGGTATATAAACCTGACAGAAAAATGAAGTCCAAAGATCTTGGTAGTGAGGATTGTTGGTCCGCAATCCAATCGTACTCAAAGTCCTCTGAGGTGGTGGAATCAGATTTGTGCGAATGATGCTTTAATGCATGCCAGACCAATATGATTGGGTTCAAAGCAGGATCTTAATGAATGTTGCAGATGTGTTTTGGGGTCAATGTCTTGGAAGGACTGGTGACCACTCCAGATGTGAAGTATTCAGAAATGTTACGTTCTTCCCTCTGAGCAATAATGACCTTCTGTATGTAGACTGTGAGACTCAGGAACCTCTGCTCTGTCTGTTTCCTGTGAGCTCAGGAAGACTCTTCCTGAGCTCACAGGAAACAGACAGAGCAGAGGTTCCTGAGTCTCACAGTCTACATACAGAAGGTCATTATTGCTCAGAGGGAAGAACGTAACATTTCTGAATACTTCACATCTGGAGTGGTCACCAGTCCTTCCAAGACATTGGCCCCAAAACACATCTGCAACATTCATTAAGATCCTGCTTTGAACCCAATCATATTGGTCTGGCATGCATTAAAGCATCATTCGCACAAATCTGATTCCACCACCTCAGAGGACTTTGAGTACGATTGGATTCCGGACCAACAATCCTCACTACCAAGATCTTTGGACTTCATTTTTCTGTCAGGTTTATATACCAGATAGTGCGCCAAGGACTATTTCTGTTTTCTTTCATTGTTTGTTTTATTTTTGTTTTTAAGATACTTTGAGAAACTAATGCAAATGTGCCCACATTAACAATAGTACTGTATTCCAATATTACCGCTCAAAATATGTGCACATGGAACCCCCCTCTCCCCACCTTGCGCAGTGCTGTACATTTAATTTTTGCAGGCACGATTCCCTACCAAATAGAGCTTACAATCTATTTTTTGGTGCCTGAGGCACAAGGAGATAAAGTGACTTGCCAAGGTCACAAGGAGCTGGCATGGATACTCGGTGTCATTGTTTTCAAAATCAGTGTCTTTACTCCCTGAGCCACTCATACAGTACATCCAAATAAATTGTATTGCCCCTGCACTGTTCTTTTGCCACCAGTATATATTCATTATACGTCTATTGCGCAGTGTGTGTGTGTGTGTGTGTGTGTGTGTGTGTATATATATGTGTGTGTATATATATATATATATATATATATATCTCTATAGAAAAAAAAAAAAAAAAACAGGCACACTCATAGTGTAGTATGATTACAAAAATGTATATGGAACTGGATAGGTAAAAATTGCACACACAAACAAATCAGGAACATAAGCATGTATAAGTAAATACTCAAACGCCAACCAATGCAGCAAGGTCCCAGCAGCTACTTCTGATGTCGATGTGGGGTAGACTGGAACCGGCCATATTTGATGAAACTTAGATTGGTAATAGTGTGACAGCTTTTTCTAACATGTCAATGTGTTAGTTGAGTTTATACATAATTAAATTGTTTAGTTTTAGCTATTTTCATTGTATGATGTGAACAACATAATTATTGATGTTTTTTTTTGTTATTCATTGTAATGTTGATATTTATAGTAATTTTAGAGTTATACGATTTGTGGTGAAACTTAGTACCAATGTGAAAATAGGTTTACTTGATCCAGACTATTTAACTGGCTGTCCCTGACAATCACATAGCTCCTGACGAAGTCGCCGCAGTGTGACAAAACGCGTAGAGCTGTGTCGTCATCGCGTTTGTGTTGGTGTATTTGGAGTCCCTGGCTTCCCTGCGCTCCGGCTGGCGGTAATTTCAAGTGTTAGCAATCATTGTATGAGGGAGCAAAGGACGTGCAGGCATTGGATGCCTTTATATCTTGCTGCCAATTCATGGTGAACCTGGGCTGTTTAAATCCACTCTGCAAACCTGGGACTCACCCTACCACCGCAGATGACCACAATAGAGATTTCTCTCCCACGAATGGTTCTTTTTGAAATCCTGTAAGTGCACATTCTTAGGGGTTGCTGATTTTTTAAATAAATGCACCTTATTTTTTACTCAGTTACGTGCTATGGAGCTTGCGCTTTTGTTTGTTTTTTGTTCATATAAATCCATATATCTCTCTATAGAAAAAACAAACAAAAAACAGGCACACTCATAGTGTAGTATGATTACAAAAATTTATATGGAACTGGAGGTAAAAATTGCACACACAAACAAATCAGGAACATAAGCATGTATGAGTAAATACTCAAACGCCAACCAATGCAGCAAGGTCCGAGCAGCTACTTCTGATATTGATGTGGGGTAGACTGGAACTGGCAAATCTTACAACTCTCCGTGTACCGGAAGTATGCGTACGCGAACAGCGTGTTTCCACTTCAGTCCGTCCGCCCACTAACGTATGTCTCTGCGCCCCCCTCCAATCGCCGGACCTCTTCGCTCCCTCCCGGGTCCTGTCTCCCCACCCACATGGGCACTCGAGGGGAATGTGGGCTGGAGGGGGACGCACCATGGCCAACCTTGTTCCCCCCGCGCCTACCTCCCACCCGGGTGGTAGCCACGGGGACCAAAGGCAGGGAGGGGGGATGCTCTGCAAATGCCTGTGGACCCGCTCCCAAAACGGGACAGAGGGGAAGCACCGTAGCGTGCCTGCCAACCCAGCTGGGATCCCGCTTCAACTCCAGCCTCCTGCACCTCCCACACACCCAGGCAGTCACCCACCCAACCCTGGCCGTCACCCACCCAGGCAGTCATCACCCACCCACCCACGCATTCAGTCACCCACCCAGTCAGTTACCCACCCACACATTAAGTCAGTCACCCACCAAGGCAGTCAGTCACCCACCCACCCAGGTAGTAAGTCACCCACCCAGACTGTCAGTCAGTCACCCACCCTGTCAGTCAGTCACCCACCCAGGCAATCAGTCACCCACCCAGACAGTCAGTCCCCCATCCAGGCAGTCACCCAACCCAGGCAGTCAGTCAAGGCAGTCAGTGACCCAGCCACCCAGGCAGTCAGTCACCCACCCAGGCAGTCAACGCAGTCAGTCACCCGCCCACCTATCCACGCAGACAGTTACCCACCCACCCGCGCAGTCAGTCACCCACACACCCAGGCAGTGGATCAACTCACGCATTCAGTCATTCAGGCAGTCAGTCACCCACCCCGGCAGTCACACTCCCACTCAAAGTGTACGTGTACGTATGGTACATGATTGCTTGTTTCTTGTCACTCTTCCTGCTGGATTATGTCTTACAGTATGTCAACTGTGTTCATGTACAATTGCATGTAGATGTCCTCAATGCTCTCTATGATCTTTTATTGTTGTTTCGTCATCTTGAATGAGTGCAATGATTTGCTTCTTCCCAACCATAAGTTCCTGCTTTGTCTTCTATAAGCTTATATCTATCATCCTCACCATATCACAGTTACCATTTCTTAAATATTTAGTTATACGTTTGCGCATCGTCTTACACAGCTATGCATATTCAATTCTTGCGTCTTGGGACTGCTTAATTTCTTGTCATCTCCTCAGTAACTACTTTGTCTCATCTGATATATTTTTTTATTTTGTTAGCGATTCCTCCAGGTTTTTTCATGCGCTTTCAACAGCAATCTTCATAAATTCTTCAGAATTTATTACGTTTGCTCATGCATTTCAAGCAAGCTGAAATTATTTTCCAGCTCTGAAATTCTTTGTTGTTATTTTTGAGGTTCTTGATATTGATTGTTTATGTCTTTTTCTTTTAATCAGTTTTCTTCTTGAAAGAGTTTAGGCTTTACAAGAAAGTCTAATTAAAGTGTTGAGCAGGGGGTTAGGCCTGCCGACAGGATAACCGCTGGGGCCCAGGACTAGAGCCATTACTTGGGCCCTGCATTAATGTCTTGCTCACGTCTTTCAGTTAATAATATAAAGCCAGAATGCTTGTAATTTAATAACACTGATGTGAGTATCCTTTCATACTATTCATGCTGCACCTGTGATGTGTGTGGGAAGATGAAGAGGACGTCTGCACTGACACTGCCCCCTCTGCTTCTATTTTGTGGACCCATAGAGTTTTCAATTGGCATTGGATTAAAATGAATTATTTTAACCTCTTTGCTTCCAGAGAGGCCTGTTGTGCATAGCAAAAGCAATATGTTGCCGTCCCCCCTGGCAGAGTCGAGGTTAAACTAGTGTAGCCCTTTTTGTGAACCCCTGCACAAAGGAACTACTATGCTGTGTTTTACCTGTGGCTCCAGGAGCTCTAAGCCTCCGCTGTTGGGGAGCCTGGGGTCTTACCCTCTCTTATCATGGTGCAGCGCCTCCACTTACCCAGGATCCCCATTGTAGAGAATCTACCCTGAGTAAGAAACATAACAACTGTATTGTGCAACAAGCAACCTTTTACTATGATAATAACTAATACGATAATGCAGCATTCACATAACATGCATAGAACCCTTACACTTTATAATCAAACATTACACACTGTGGCTCGGCCACACCTTTATAGGGTTAATGTCCTGTACACAGGTGGCTCTGCCACTCTCCCAAGGAGTATGTCCTGCAACTAGTAGTTGTATTGAATAGTTTACTGGCACAGTAGTGCCCCCAATTAGTTAGTGGGAGGCGGGATCAGCGCCTGGAGACCGGTGTAGGTGCACTTGATGACTAACAATACCTCCCGGTCACTGCGGGACAAAGGGTCCGTAGTGTTGCTCCAGCCTTGCGCCGACACTCTGCTCTGCTGTGCGGTCTGTTCTCCAGACCAAGATGGCGTCCGCAACTCTTGCAAATGAACCAGCACTAATGGGATGCTTCCCTAAATGCTACGGCCGTCCCTACAAAAGCGGCACCCTACGGTGACAGGGGTTATACTCCTGGGGGCTGGGGAATGTATCTGTCCTAAGCGGAAGGGTCACTGACCCTCCGCTCGCACACACGAGGTTCCGCCACCTTCCTCCTTCTCCTCTCTCACTCGTGTGTCCGCCCACACGCTTCCTGTCGCTTCCCTGTCCAGAGTCTCACACCCTATTGGTCCCCAGCCTCAGCTGACTCCTCCACAGTTCACAGTTCAGAGTTCAACCCCCAAAGTCCCGCCGGATTGGTTGCCGTTCGCGTGCTTTCCTCGCGCATGCGCAGCCTTGCTATTCACACAGTGACCTTACTGGCAAAAGAACAGTATGGCGCTTCCTGCATTAGTAACAGCGCGGAACCCACACATATATGTACACATCCTTACATTCTCCCCTCTCCAGAATCCAACGTCCCCGCTGGACTACCTACATATATGAACTTATTTACACAGCCCTTCACCCTTAAATTAGGTTACACATTTCATTGAACAGTACTACCATAGATTGCATTCTATGCCGAGCCTACTGCTGAGCCTCATAATGGGGTGCCCCAAATTGATCGTACGCCATTCTCATGGGAGGCTGACTGGTTCTTTGACTTCGCCGAGGTTGGTTCTCCACGGCTTCCTCCGCAGAGAATCCAGTCTCAACTGGTGTTTCCATCTCTACCCTTGAGGGGTTTTCAGCATTAGTAAAGTCTCTCTGGGGTGTGAAACATGGGCTTTGTGGATCTAATGACTGACTCATTGGAGTCAGATTGTCAATGTTCGTGCCAAGAGGCTCTTTACCCGTAGCTCCTTCGGGAGATGCCCCCGCGGCCGGAAGGCCCCTTTGAGAGGTTCCTTCCATCGGATCCTCAGAGGTGGCAAGTTTTACAGTCTCTAAGCCATCCTCTGGGTTTCCAACTTCTCCATCTATTGGTGTAGCGGGTAGTTCCAACTCGTCGTTCCCTACTTGAGGTATGGGAAGCAGGTGATTTCTATGCCACACTTTTACGCGGCCTTCGGAGTCCTTGATCCGATACACGGGAAGGCCAGGCATCTGTGACTCCACCTCGTACACACCTTCCCGCCAACGGTCAGCCAATTTATGTTTCCCAGGAACACCTAAGTTGCGTAAGAGAACCGCATCCCCGGGGTGAATTTCCTTGTGACGCACTTTGTGATCATAGCGTCTTTTATTTCCCGCATTCAATTGCGCTGTCGCTCTTTCAGCCAATTTATAGGCCTGCTGCAGACTATCCCGTAACCGCTGTACGTATCGGAAGTGCGTTCTGTTGGATACCCCATCGGTAGATATCCGCAGTCGCACATCCACCGGTAATCGGGCTTCTCTTCCGAACATCAAAAAGTACGGGGTGTACCCGGTGGACTCATGCCGGGTACAATTATAAGCATGTACCAATGTCTCCACGTGCTTACTCCACTCCATCTTTTGTGAGCCTGTCAGGGTTCCTAACATATCTAATAAAGTGCGGTTGAACCGTTCGGGCAAAGCATCCCCTTCGGGGTGGTACGGGGTGGTACGTGACTTGGCAATGTTCAGTAGTGTTAGCAATTCCTTTATCAGTGTACTCTCAAAGTCCCTGCCCTGATCAGAGTGGAGGCGATTTGGTAATCCATAATGAATGAAATACTTTTCCCACAGGACTCGGGCCACCGTTACGGCCTTCTGATCTTTCGTAGGGAACGCCTGGGCGTACCTGGTGTAGTGGTCAGTAATCACTAGTACATTGCTAATGCCCCGGCTGTCGGGCTCAATACAGAGAAAATCCATACACAGCAGATCCATGGGGCCCGAACTTTTCAAGTGCGCCATGGGAGCCGCCCTAGTGGGCAGTGTTTTCCTTTGTAAGCAGCGATTACACCTTCAACAATGCTGTTCCACGGACTCTCTCATCCTAGGCCAGTAGAATCTATCCTGTAGTAGCCCGAACGTTTTATCAATACCCAGATGGCCATGTTCATCGTGGAGGGCCCGAAGGACCATGTTCCTCAAGCGCTCCGGCAGGAACAGCTGACGCCGATCGGGATGGTTGTGATATGGGATCACCCGATATAACAAACAATTGTCCATTTCGAACTTTCCAAACTCATTCAACAGGAGTTTCACCAAGTTTTTGGGGGCTTGCTTGAGTATAGAGGGATTTTCTTGTTGTACCGCTTGACGGGCCAGCTCCACTATCGGGTCTTGAGTCTGGTAATGCACTAGATCCCTCCATGAGATGATGTTATCTTCCGTGATATTCATCCCTTCTCGACCCTGATAGGCCCGGGGAATGGCTCGCGAGTGGCATCCTAAAGAATCAGCAACCCGTAGTTCCGAGAATGCCACCTGATTATTGACTACCGCAGCCACAGAGCAGAGAGCACGGATTCCGGGACCCGGTATTTCTTCCCATACTTCCTCATCAGGGGTGGATTGAAGGCCGGGTCGACGAGACAGGGCGTCGGCCCCTATGTTGGTGGGTCCTGGTTTGTATTTAAGATTGAAACTGTAGTTGGCCAGGGCAGCTAACCAACGGTGTCCCGTAGTGTCCAATTTGGCGGACGTATTTATATAGGTCATGGGATTATTGTCCGTGCGTACTTCGAACTGTACCCCATACAGGTAGTCGTGCAGCTTGTCCACCACTGCCCATTTCAAGGCCAAGAATTCCAGTTTATGGACCGGATAGTTCTGCTCACTAGGTGTCAAGCTTCGGCTCGCATATGTCACTGGGCGGAGCCCCGTCTCATACTTCTGATGCAGGACAGCCCCCAGCCCACTAAGGCTGGCGTCTACATGTAGGACGTATTCACGTTCCGGATCTGCATAGGCCAAGACCGGGGCCTGGGTGAGGCTGGTTTTTAAGTTCAGGAATGCCTGTTCACATTCTGGGGTCCATTTCTCCCCAAAGGGTGTTTGCGCCGTGACCCCTTTTCGTTCTGTCTCTCCCAGATAGATTTTTAAAAGATTGTTCAACAGCTTGGCTTTGCTGGAATAGCCTTCCACGAACCGCCGGTAGTAGCCACAAAATCCCAAGAAGGACCGCAACTCTTGGACATTATGGGGTCTAGGCCAATTCACCACAGCCTCTATCTTCCCTGGATCGGTGGACACTCCTTCAGCCGACACGATGTGGCCCACATACGTCACGGAGGACCGACAGAACTTGCATTTGTCCAGAGACAGTTTGAGGCCCTCCTCCTGAAGTCTATCCAGTACCTTCATCAGCCTCTCGGAGTGTTCCTCTAGAGTTCGCCCGAACACTATAATGTCATCCAGGTACACTAAGCATTCTTGCGGGTTCAGGTCTCCGAGAGTCTTTTCCATCAATCTCTGGAATGTGGCCGGGGCCCCGCAGATCCCTTGCGGCATGCGGGTAAATTGATAAAATCCTAATGGGCAGATGAAGGCAGTCTTTTCTTGGTCCTCCTGGCCCATGGGTACTTGGTAGTACCCGGACCTAAGATCGAGCACACTGAACCATTTACTTCCCGTCAGAGCGTTCAAGAGATCCTCGATTCGGGGCAGTGTGTACTGATCGGGGATGGTGCGGGTATTCAGGGTTCTGTAATCCACGCAGAGACGGACCGTCCCGTTCTTTTTGCTGACTACCACGATGGGTGAGGCGTAAGGGCTACGAGATCCTTGCACGATGCCAGCCCCCTCCATCTCGGCGAGTAATCTCCTCACCTCTTCGACGTCCCGGGGTGCGAGCCGGCGGGAGCGCTCCCGGAAGGGGGTAGCGTCGCTCATTCGGATTGTATGGTGGGCACTGCGACTGCACCCCACATCCATATCACTAGTGGAGAACACGCTCCTTCGGTCTTGTAGCTCGACTTGCAGTCTCTTCCTCCATTCATCCGGGAGCGGAGAGTCTCTGAAGTCGAATTCCAACAACGAATCAGAGGTAGGAGGAGAGTACTTGGGTCGTTTCGTCGAGGCCTTCTCCTCGGGAGTCACGGGGTATATTCTCCCCAGCATCTGACGCCGATCAATATTCATGGGATAAGGGGAGATATTCCGCACGTACACACAGGTGCGACCCGGAATCTTCCCGGGCCATTTCTTTACGGAGGCCAGTACTTCGTAGCCCAACCGTTGTTCGTCTTGGGCCACGCTTTCCAAGGCGAAGAGCTGATCCTCCGGCCGTCGTCGAGGGTAGTGGCAAGCAGCGACCATCATTCGTCCTTCCCCCGGGGGAATTTGAGTCAGTCCCCATTCTTGACTGTAGAGTACGCCATGCTCCTCTTCGGTCGCAATTTTACCGCAGACCTCTTGGAGTGCGGGGCAGGCTGCTAGGGCCAGCAGCGGGGCTTGTCCCGCTTCTTGCAAATACATGTGGAACACCGTGCGCACAATGTCAGCGTTAGTCCCCAAGATGATTGGAGCGCTGGGGTGATCCTGAGGTTCGGGGCACACCAAGGCCTCCACTTCCATGGGATGATGTTTACCAGTGTTCAGTTGGGGAATATCTACTGCACCGACACACTTTATTCGAGCAAATACCCGGTATGTACCTGGCAGATACCTGGAATGCGCCGCTCCTCACCTCTGACAAGCCCCGTTGCGTTTGCCTTCCCAGCCTGGGTTCATGCCTGGCTGATGGGCGGCTGATCTGTTAAATGATAATGATTAGGATTTAATAGGCTGCAATGCTTCGCGTGTCTACCAGATGGCATAAATTCATGAATTGTAATGCAGTATATATATATATACTGTGCAGTATTGCAGCCAGCAGGAATAAAATGCTTCAATCCCTGCCTGGAAAATAACCCAATGCACTCGGGCAGAAAACAGTCACAAACCTCAATACACCCGGGTATACCCGAATTCGTGGGACTAGCCAGACTCGAATAAAGTGTGTCGCCAGTGTAACTGCACCTTTACTACTCCGTCTATGGGGTAATCCTCATGACTCAATCCCCTTAGTCGCAAGGCATCCGCAGAGAGCAACGGTAATCGATGTAGGTGTTGGTCGTAGAAGGGCCGGTATACGATGGTCACCTGGGATCCCGTGTCCAGCAATGCGGCGGCGTAGATGCCCTTCATAACTACCCGAATAATGGCGACGGGGCCGATTCGGTTGCTTGGGGAGGGTGGCGACGCCTCTCCATCCTCCAGGGTTTTGCACGGCATCGACTGCGCTGGCCGGGACGCCGTTTTCCGCAAGGTGGGGCAACGGGCACGCAGATGTCCCATCTTTCCACACACGTAGCACTGCGTTTGGCTGAGGTAATTCTCGCTTCTCCCGGTTGGTGAACTTTGCCCGGTCGGGGGACGAGATCTGGGCGTCACTGGTGCGCCGGCATCCTCGGGGTCGGGATCCCCAGGTTCGGGCACGTCAGCCTTGGGTTCCACTTTCTTGACTTCCTTACTCCCGGGCTGGGGCTTTTTCCCAGGGGCTAGGTCACGTCCTAACAACACCGTCTCGTGCGCTTGGACCCGGTCCATTAGGTCGTGAAACGATAAGGCTTGCCCGGGCGTTAGGCAGCTACTGACCCGCACCGACACGGGGTGCAGGGGTAGGAGCCCCCTCAACAGCTGGGTGGTGCGCAGTCCATTGGCTTCCATTCTTGGCAACACGCCCTTCCGCACTAGGTTCCATAAGTCCAGGTGTAGTCGCCTGAGGAAGTCGGATACCATCTCCCCTTCCTTCTGGGCTAACGCATGGAATTTGGCCATCAACGCATAAGTATCCACCGGAGTCCCATACGCCTTCGTCAGGCAGTAGATGAGATCTGCTGCATCAGCCTCCGGGTTGTCATCTCGGTAGTAGTGCATCATGTGGGACGCAGGGGGTCGTAAGCACTCAACGATGCGCTGTCTTCGGACCGCGTCCGTGCAGGTCCATTCAGGCAGCACCTGTTCTGTATGATCCAACCAGTCCTCTATCCCTACTTCCCCTTGGGGCGTGGGTTTCTCGCCGGAGAAGGCCTTTAACTTCCTATATTGAAGCGACTGGGTGGTGTTGTGGAGAGCGGCTGCTATTGCGGGAATAGAGGTGTCTCCCGGTAAGCTATCCCCGACTGCGGGGTAGGTGTCCAGTCTGGATAGGCTAAGGCGGTTGAGGCCAGACCGCAGGCCGGGCGGGGTGGACGAGGAGCCTAGGCCCAGGGCTGCCGGCCAGTGAGGTTGAGGCCACGGTCAGGGGAGTGGTCTGGGCCCCCAGCCGCGGCACCTACTGTGGGTGTATACTCTCTCTGTGCGGTGGAAGTGGCTAATGGTGCAGGGGTGTCCACTTGGACTATGGGGCAGCGTACCCCCGGGGCCTCGGGCAGCAGCAGTATACGGGGCAAGGCCTCGGGGCATATGTCTTGTTCAGTGGCATACAAGACCCGGCGCCAGGCCTGGTCGCGGTCGTAGAAATGGTCTTGCACTTTGGCATTGTCCAGGAGTGGGAGCTTTCGGACCTGCTCGGTCACAGTACCCAACGAGATCGTGGCGGGAACATGGCCCAGCGCGAAAACACGATTCAAGGGAATCCCGTGCCGCTGGGCCAACTTGCACACCTCGAGCGCCGAGGGCACCGACATGATGTGGGTTGGTTGCACAAAATAGAGAAAAAAATGTGGGGCACCCCAGGTCTAAGCTCTCAGCAGCGCCTCCAAATGTAGCCCTTTTTGTGAACCCCTGCACAAAGGAACTACTATGCTGTGTTTTACCTGTGGCTCCAGGAGCTCTAAGCCTCCGCTGTTGGGGAGCCTGGGGTCTTACCCTCTCTTATCATGGTGCAGCGCCTCCACTTACCCAGGATCCCCATTGTAGAGAATCTACCCTGAGTAAGAAACATAACAACTGTATTGTGCAACAAGCAACCTTTTACTATGATACTAACTAATACGATAATGCAGCATTCACATAACATGCATAGAACCCTTACACTTTATAATCAAACATTACACACTGTGGCTCGGCCACACCTTTATAGGGTTAATGTCCTGTACACAGGTGGCTCTGCCACTCTCCCAAGGAGTATGTCCTGCAACTAGTAGTTGTATTGAATAGTTTACTGGCACACTAGTGCCCCCAATTAGTTAGTGGGAGGCGGGATCAGCGCCTGGAGACCGGTGTAGGTGCACTTGATGACTAACAATACCTCCCGGTCACTGCGGTGACCACACCACTTCACAAAGGGTCCGTAGTGTTGCTCCAGCCTTGCGCCGACACTCTGCTCTGCTGTGCGGTCTGTTCTCCAGACCAAGATGGCGTCCGCAACTCTTGCAAATGAACCAGCACTAATGGGATGCTTCCCTAAATGCTACGGCCGTCCCTACAAAAGCGGCACCCTACGGTGACAGGGGTTATACTCCTGGGGGCTGGGGAATGTATCTGTCCTAAGCGGAAGGGTCACTGACCCTCCACTCGCACACACGAGGTTCCGCCACCTTCCTCCTTCTCCTCTCTCACTCGTGTGTCCACCCACACGCTTCCTGTCTCTTCCCTGTCCAGAGTCTCACACCCTATTCGTCCCCAGCCTCAGCTGACTCCTCCACAGTTCACAGTTCAGAGTTCAACCCCCAAAGTCCCGCCGGATTGGTTGCCGTTCGCGCGCTTTCCTCGCGCATGCGCAGCCTTGCTATTCACACAGTGACCTTACTGGCAAAAGAACAGTATGGCGCTTCCTGCATTAGTAACAGCGCAGAACCCACACATATATGTACACATCCTTACACTAGTTTGAGAGATGTGACCCATTCACTGCTTAAACTGACAGACACAGATATACTGCTACTCTGGCCAGGAATCATTGGTGCTATCCTCTAGTGGTAGCTTCCTCCTCTTTCGTTATGGCTCTGACTGCATTACTATAGACCGGTAGTTCCCAAAACCTTTTGTACATGGCACACCCACTGCCAAAAAATATTTATTCTGTGAGCCCCTAATTAATAAATTCTATTGCTAACAAAACTGTTTTAGCAATTCCAGGCAGTATAGTGTCCTGAGCTCGTGGGGGGAAACCAAACTGCACCTCAGCATCTGCAGGCAGCATGGGTGGTGTTGCCAGGTGTCCAGTTTTAAACCGAACAGCCTGGTATTTTGCCCCTGCGACCGGTATAAAATGAAAGGTAATACCAGACATATATGTGTCCGGTATTACCTCTCTCCGAACATAGGGTGGCTGCGGGGGTGCTGTTTGATGAATAATATTTATTGCCACTTTCTTTTACTCCTATTGATGTCATTATATTACTGAGACACCATATTATTCTCTGAGCAATTACGTTAGTTACAATCCCTATAAAACAAGTTTGATATATAAACCGCATTGTTATTATCTTTGCCTTATTTCTATATCTCCTATTAATTATATAATGTTTGTTATATGAGCTGTTGGGTTTCGACCCCAGAGATGTCTGCTACTGACATAATTGTAAGGTCCTTTATAGTATTTAATAAGAATCTGTCCATCCATTTATAAGGATTACAATTTTATTTGTAACATAAAAATATGTAATCTCTACAGCACCTTCTGACTTTTATTGAGCAAGCTCCTTCTCTATACACTGGCGACACACTTTATTCGAGCTCAGCTAGTCCCACGAATTCGGGTATACCCGGGTGTATTGAGGTTTGTGACTGTTTTCTGCCCGAGTGCATTGAGGTATTTTCCAGGCAGGGATTGAAGCATTTTATTCCCGCTGGCTGCAATACTGCACAGTATATATATATATACAGTATATACTGCATTACAATTCATGAATTTATGCCATCTGGTAGACACGCGAAGCATTGCAGCCTATTAAATCCTAATCATTATCATTTAACAGATCAGCCGCCCGTCAGCCAGGCATGAACCCAGGCTGGGAAGGCAAACGCAACGGGGCTTGTCAGAGGTGAGGAGCGGCGCATTCCAGGTATCTGCCAGGTACATACTGGGTATTTGCTCGAATAAAGTGTGTCGGTGCAGTAGATTCTGCCTGTTCTGGCAGCTGCTCTTTCAAAACCTGGCTCATATGGAGCATATGCTGATTTCTCTAGAGCTTGCTGCAGCAGAGTAGGATTACTAGATGTCTGGTTTTATCCACATTTTTAGGGGCCGTGACAGTGTCCGGGCATATTTCTGACAAACAGGTTATTTTCGGCCGTGCACTCTTGCAGACCCGACTTCAACAGAGTTAAGAGGAAGATCAGGAACGAAGGTGCATGGGTGTTTAACTGGGGACTGTGTGCGAATAAGGTGGGCGGGGAGTTGAACTGTGTGTGGAGGAAGAGGGCTGGCTGGACTCTGTGTGTGTCTCTCTATGCAGATGTTACTGGAAATTATCACAAACAAACCCATTTGTTTTTGGGGAAAATTGCTGCTTTTTAAGAAGAAGGTCCTTGTTAGAATAAACTGCACTCACATCATCTCTCTGTGTCTGCATTGGTAAACAAGATGTAATTGAAGCAGTTAAAGGAAATTATCTTCCTCTTTTGCTCCATGCTGATGACAAATGATAGCTCCTCCTGGCCGGCTTCAGCATTTATACTGTAGCTCACCAACATTCAGTGTATTATGATGTCCCGATGAGCTCACGTGGCCTCACAATACTGTTGTCAGCTGCCTAGCTAGCTAAAGGCAGACAGTATTTTGACCAATGATTGATGACTACTCAAGGCAAATGGCAGCAGCTGAAACTTAACTTCTTGGTGCTCCTCCAAGGGGGTAGACACTCAAAGTTCTGTTATATCTGGCTACTAATGTGACCTAAATGAGTAATGTGTTAGTTTCCCTGGGTATCAACGGCCATTTGCCAAACCAGCATCATTACATTGCCTATATGTAGCCAGGTCCCCCAGGCTCACCCTATCTCCATTTACTGGGAGAATAGGGAAGGTTGCAGCGAGTGTAGGGAGCACTCTGGTGCACCGGAGGCTCCGCAGTGACCTGAGCGATAGGGCGCCGCCATGTTGGATATTCGCACATGCGCGGTGAGCCCGTGGAGGTGGTGATGGAGCGAAGGTCATGCATGTGCAGCAAGGGGTTGCGAGAGCCCGCGAAACAGGAGGCAATCCGATAGGGTGCAGCGCTCGAGACTATGAGTCCCAGGATCCTTAGCGAGACCAGGTGACGCTAGGGAACCAATAGGGCGGGCAGATTTGCGGGAGGAAGAGTTGGGAGGTTGCGCAGGGGAGCACGCTGGAGAGCCGAGCCAGAGGAGGAAGGAGAAGGAGCTCTGCATGTGGGGAGGCAAGTAGCCCCTACACTAGGCCACATATCCCCGGCCCAGTTAGTCCCTGAGTCACAGTGAGTGAAGCAGGTGGGATCGCCCCGGAAGGTATCCCTGGAGTGTCTTCGTCGTCGGATCCTTTGCGAAGTCCGTTGGCAGGCCCAAGCGCTGGAGCGCTCGGCAGGTAACATCTACAAGTGCACCAATGTCACGTCTGTGCTCGCCACAAACCTGGGTCGGACCGCGTGGCTGAGGTGGGGTTGTAAAAGCACCGACCTTAGACCGCGCAGGTGGATCCGGATTGCGCAGTTCGTAGTCGTACGTAGCAGGATCAGGATAGGAGAAGACAGCATCGTCGGTGGACACGCCAGGCTCAGGACTGGAGACATCAGGGTAAACGTTGTTCAAGCAGGAGTTCGGCAACAGGTAGTGTGGCAAGATGGCCTCGCGGCGGGGTCAGTAAGACGCTTGACACGATGGGAAACTTTAAACACTAGTGGTTTATTAGCCACAACCAAAACAAGTACGGGTGCACTGTCCCTTTAAGAAACTACTTTCTTGCAAATTAAAGCCTAGTCCCGTTAGGGACACTAACTCACTTCTTGAGCCCTTACTAACAGGACAGCCAGCTAATCTGGTCATGCCCAAAACATGCTACACAAACGATAACCGATACGTAATAATAAAGTCTTATCTGTATAGCAGCTCCAGCAGCAAACAGGAACACGGTTCCAGGGAGCAGGCTTTGTCAAGCCTCGCAGCAATGTTTATCTTTATCCTGGGTTGGGGTCCCAGCTAGTCCCAGCAGCAAAGCTCCTCGCAGGACTGGGGACCAGAGCAGCAGCTGCTACGGCTTCCAAGCCGGGAGAGTTCTCTCCACCTTCCTGTGGAAAAACAAGCTCTCTGTGTGTGTGTCACTTCCTGCTTTTAAAGCACTTGTTTCACTGATAGTTCAGCCCCTGTTTAATCAGTCCTCAGCTGTGCCTTCTCTGTCTGAGGCGATTAACACTCGGTGAACTGGCTGCAGCATCTCTCCATTCACTGTCACTGTCACAGCCTACTGAGTCAGTGACTCTGTCACAGTAGTCAGTAGAGCCCCGCTTCAGCTTAGGAGCGCGGGTACTGGTCTCAGGAGGTGGTAGACAGACCAGAGTAGCACACCGCCTAGCTGCACGGGTAAACTAGTGCTTCAGCGCAAGAGTCCTGAGCGGGCTGGGGAATCCTCCGTTTCAGCGCAGGAACCAGGACACGGCCTCTCTAGATTAGGGAAAGAGTAGGCCCCAGGAACCAGGAAGTAGAAGATACACAGGGAAACCTCCGCTTCAGTGCAGGAAACAGGAACAGACCGCTGCGTGAATATAGCAGCCGGTCACAGGAAACAAGGAGCTGAAGTAACAAGGAGAGTACTCAGCTTCAGCACAGGAAACAGAAACTGACCACTGCATGAGACTAGCAGCCGGTCACAGGAACCAGGGAGCTGAAGACAACAAGGAGAGTACTCCACTTCAGCACAGGAACAGACCGCTACGTGACACTAGCAGCCGGTCTCAGGAACCAAGGAGACAGACAAGACAAGGCTTATGGCAGAACACAGAGACATCCAGGAAGGACTATGCTCGGCAGGGAGCATTGTGGGAAAGCGGTACTTAAAGGTCAGTAAACCAATGGCAGAAGGGGCGTGTGGCAGTATTGCTTTGGTGAGTGAATCCAGGCTGCAGTAAATATCAGGGGAAGTGTTCCAGGACTGCACCTGTCTGCAAGGTAAGGCAAACAGTAAACCGAGGAGCGGATTCCTTACAGTACCCCTTCCCCCTTCACGTGAGACCTCCGGGCAAACAAGACCACTCATAGAGTTGGGGGACCAGTAGTTGTTCCTGAACCGTCTAGGATTGGTGTTGGAGTCATGGTCCAGAGACTCGTGGTCACTCCTTTGTGTACCCCCACCCCCCGGAGAGAACTGCGGCCAGACAGGGCCATCCATGGGTCTCGGGGACATCGAGTTGTTCCTAAAGTTTTTTAGGCGGAAAGGGGATCCGTAAACGAGTAGTTCCTTGGTGAGTACTGTTCTAGGATATGAGAGTGGTGGTAGAGATATCATTGGTACATGGCTCGCCCCGCGAAATGGCTTGGGAATCCAAGGCTGTGAAGAACCAGAGGGTTCCGGAGCAGAAACGGCAGAAGAACCCCCACTGGGAACCCAGTTTATAGTAATGGGACCAGAATTTAGGATAAGCGGCCTTGATAGTTGATCGAATATACCAGGACGACCTTCGGGACAGACAAAGTCTTGGCTGACCTCTGTATGTAGGAATTTGAGAGGGACTTCTCCTCCAGAGGTCTCCCAGGTAGTGCTCAGCGAGGGTATAGGGTGGGTGGGAGCATTTCTCGGTATTGGTATGGAAGGTGACAGAGCAAGCAGTAAACCAGACATAGAGACCGAAATCTTGGGATACGTACAGAGTATTTCCAACTCAAAGGAAATAACAGGGGCAACAGAAGGTTCCGAGGGGGAAAACCATGGTTTCACAGAGGCAGAGAAGCACTCAGCAGTGGAGCTCCCAAATACTGGGGAACCTTCAGTGGGAGATAGTATTGTCTGGGGAGTAGGAATAGGCTTTGGGGCTTTAATATCAGAAACTTGAGAATCAGGCAGAGCAAGGGTAGCGGAGGGATGGGAGCTAACCTCAGAAGCTGAAGTCTGTAATTCAGTGACAGGGACCTGAGTGACTACAAAAACAGCAGCGAGTAAAGGAATTGACTCCGGAGCTGGAGGCTCGGAATCCATAACAGAAACATCTCGCAAAGCAGGGGTACCGATAGGAGAACTAGCGTCAGGAG
Source organism: Ascaphus truei (assembly GCF_040206685.1). Taxonomy (NCBI): domain Eukaryota; kingdom Metazoa; phylum Chordata; class Amphibia; order Anura; family Ascaphidae; genus Ascaphus; species Ascaphus truei. Next base: position 219,931,155 of record NC_134487.1, read on the forward strand.
CTGGTGCCTGGGAATCAGTGACTGGCAATGGGAGAGTAATGATGGGAGTTAAAGAGACAATAAGCGGTAAGTTGGAACCGTGGAAACTCACAATAGCAGAAACCTTTGAAGTAAAAGGAGTCTTATCCAAAACTGCAAGGGACCTAACAACAGGGGTGCTTGTCATGACAAAAACAGATTTAGGCGTGTTTACTAGTGCAAAAATTCTGATAACGGGACTCCTAGCCAGTGGTGAGGGTGTCAGGGTTTGACTAGTGAGAAAATCAGATATAGTGATAAGTGACTAAGAATCAATCACTGAGGTTCTATGTTTGCTGGACATGTGTGAGAAAGTACCCTTTAAGACAGGAATTTTAATTTTTACCCCGAGTAACCCAACGGTTGCTGGAGCACGTTTAGCTGCAGTGCTGAGGGACTGAGGTTTAGCAAGGGCAGTAAAACTAAATAGCTCAGATTTAAACACCAGGACTTGTAATATAGGCAGGGTGGTCTCAGACTGTGCTAAGGGGGTAACAACAGATATGCTGATCCCTGGAGGGTTTGCATGGGCAGAGAAATCAGGGGAACTAACAGCAAGGACGACCTCTATAGAAAGAGATTCTGAATCTGAAGGGAGGTTTTTACCTCTTCGAGTATCAGGGCCAGCAAGGCAAATTTCAGAGAGAGGGGAAACTGTGTGCAGGCTTCTAGCTAGCACATATGAAAAAGCGTCACTTTTGAGTTAAAACAGTGTGTCAGCAAACCCTCCTGGGAACACCACATGAACCACACGAGGGGCATACTGACCACTGTACGGTTTTAACCCTAAGCTTTGAGAAGGGGAGAACACAGACAGTACACGGGGATAATCATAACTGCACTGGTCTCTGAAGTGGGTATTTGGTAAGGAGTGTCTGGGAAACCAGAAATGACTGCAGATTCCACAACGTGGGGACTATGTGCTGAAGCAGGGATCATCGCTCTCTGGGTGACAGACTGGTTCAGCGAAGTACCCGGGAATGGGAACTCTGCAACCAAGCTTAGGGAAAAACTTGGTAACTGAATACATTTAACTGGAAACAGAACTTTAGCCGAAGTTTCAGGGGGCGCAGCAGCTGAGACTTGAGCTGAAGCAGGGGTTTTATAGCAAAAACTAACTAAGGATTCAGCAACCTTGGGGAAGTCATTTAATGCAACCTCTGCTGTAGGACTTGGGGACACATTCTCTGAGGCTAGAACGAAGGCATTAGCTTGGAGGCAGCAAGAATTTACAGGAGTTAATGCAGACAGTTCCAGAGAGTAGAACATAGAGAGTTTTTCCTCTGTAATAGGTGAGACAAGGGATTTTTCCTCTGGAGCTAGGGACGTGACCATGGCTGGCGGAGAACAGGGGGTTACCAAAGGGGACTCAGAGAGCTGCCCCACAGGGGTTAATACAGGAATGACCCTGGGAACAGAACTTAGAAATTCAAACTGAGTACGTGGAGGTAGGAGGGATTCGTTCTCTGACAGGGAAGGCATGCAGAACTGCCTAGCAGGGGTTAAAGCAGGAAAAACTTCAAGGGCTGAAAAGGGAGATTCAGAGTTAGGAATAGAGGGACAAAGGTACTTGTTCTCAGATACTAGAGCCTTAGTGTTGGCGAGAGAAATATACGTATATTCCAGGGGAACCTCATAGGACTGATCAGCAGGGGTTAACGTAGGCGTATCATTGGTGTCAGAGTACCCGGGTGTACAATCAGGGCTAGGGACCATGGCAGCTTCTACGTTAGGGGGCAGTGATAGTGGGTCAGTTTGGTCATTTCCTGGAGAGGGAGATACGTCCCCAGGTTTAGCGACAGGACTGGCAGCACAGGTGGACTGCCAAGCGGCAGCGTAGCTGGCGAGAAGAGGGTCCTGTTCCTTTATGCAAATGTCCAAAGTCTGGGAAAGAACACGGAGTGTGTCTTGAGCATGAACCAACATGAAGAGAGGGTCCTGTTGTACTACGGGAATGTCCAATGATAAGGCCAAGGCAAAGAGTATATCTTGGGCATTGGCAAGTTTGATAGGATTCACATTATCCCAGGTTAAAGGGGAACCAGGGGAGCAAACACAAGCGGACAGAGACCGTTTTAAGTCCTTGAGGCAGTAAGCCTTAATAATGAGATTGTTACGGCATTGTCTTTGCAACGGGGTTAAACCTTCATACATAATCTGTTCTTCAATCAGGGGTAGTATTTCGCACAGATACTGGTTTTCAAACTGGGACTGGTCTACAGGCCGGGACAGGATTTCAGACAGAAACTTACCAACCCTCACCACAGGGCGGTCCGAGTTTGTGGGGCCGAGCATACTGTCACGGCTGTGCTCGCCACAAACCTGGGTCGGACCGCGTGGCTGAGGTGGGGTTGTAAAAGCACCGACCTTAGACCGCGCAGGCGGATCCGGATTGCGCAGTTCGTAGTCGTACGTAGCAGAATCAGGATAGGAGAAGACAGCATCGTCGGTGGACACGACAGGGTCAGGACTGGAGACATCAGGGTAAACGTTGTTCAAGCAGGAGTTCGGCAACAGGTAGTCAGTAGAGCCCCGCTTCAGCTTAGGAGCGCGGGAGTGGCTTCTGCGCGTGCGGCGACCATGGCCCATGGTACTGGTCTCAGGAGGTGGTAGACAGACCAGAGTAGCACACCGCCTAGCTGCACTGGTAAACCAGTGCTTCAGAGCAAGAGTCCTGAGTGGGCTGGGGAATCCTCCGTTTCAGCGCAGGAACCAGGACACGGCCTCTCTAGATTAGGGAAAGAGTAGGCCCCAGGAACCAGGAAGCTGAAGATACACAGGGAAACCTCCGCTTCAGTGCAGGAAACAGGAACAGACCGCTGCGTGAATATAGCAGCCGGTCACAGGAAACAAGGAGCTGAAGTAACAAGGAGAGTACTCAGCTTCAGCACAGGAAACAGAAACTGACTGCTGCATGAGACTAGCAGCCGGTCACAGGAACCAGGGAGCTGAAGACAACAAGGAGAGTACTCCGCTTCAGCACAGGAACAGACCGCTGCGTGACACTAGCAGCCGGTCTCAGGAACCAAGGAGACAGACAAGACAAGGCTTATGGCAGAACACAGAGACATCCAGGAAGGACTATGCTCGGCAGGGAGCATTGTGGGAAAGCGGTACTTAAAGGTCAGTGAACCAATGGCAGAAGGGGCGTGTGGCAGTATTGCTTTGGTGAGTGAATCCAGGCTGCAGTAAATATCAGGGGAAGTGTTCCAGGACTGCACCTGTCTGCAAGGTAAGGCAAACAGTAAACCGAGGAGCAGATTCCTTACAACCAACTATAACATCAGAACATTGTGGCTGCGCAGTCACACTCACATACCTCACTTTGGGGGGGTGGGATTGTGGTGTGGGGAACTGGACACGGTGAAGGGGTCGCGTCCTGTGAGATGCTGTATTATAGTGTCTCCTATACAGAGGGACACCTGTTTATTACATGCAAAGTTATGGTTGCTATTAGTAAAGTCATTGGTTGTTTTATATGCTGTGTGCGTGGTATTATATTATTGTCCTGTGAGGAACAACTTCCACTCTGCTGGGAGCCATCACAGGTGGAGGCGCTGCACTTGGTAAAACGTTATTTGTATTCATATGTGTTGCCCCAGGCTCTCCATGGCGGAGGCTTAGGCCCTGCGAGCCAACAGGTTGAACAGCATTGGTAGCGCATTGTATTCATTAGGAAACGGCTACATTTGTAGGCGCTGCTGAGATCAGACCTGGGGTGCCCCGATCCGAAATTCACACAGCCACCGTTACAGAATGACTCTCCCCTCGCGTCAGAGCGTGCGCGAATAGGCGCGGCAGATGCAAACACCCGCCCACCACGTGGTGGCCGTGAGTCAAGTTCATATGGCCTTGCCCTTAGAGACATTACAAACGGCCCTAAGACAACTACCAGGGTTCTCCAAAGCCCGCTTGGTGGATGTCCTCATAGACCAGGACGCCAAGTGGAACATGCTGATAGTTGACTGTCGCAAAGACTTAGTGGTCCTGAAACCCTCAGTTCCCCAATACCTACAGCTCCCCAATTCCCCACCTGGCGGAAGCCCTTTTGTCTACCCCCTCAGGGACACACCCACCGACGTGCTCGGTGAAGACTGTCATACTCCCGCCTCTGCCAATTACCCGGTGTAAGGAATCCGCTCCTCGGTTTACTGTTTGCCTTACCTTGCAGACAGGTGCAGTCCTGGAACACTTCCCCTGATATTTACTGCAGCCTGGATTCACTCACCAAAGCAATGCTGCCACACGCCCCTTCTGCCATTGGTTCACTGACCTTTAAGTACTGCTTTCCCACAATGCTCCCTGCCGAGCATAGTCCTTTCCGGATGTCACTAACTGTTCTGCCACAAGCTCCCGCTTGTTATCCTGTTCCTGTCTCCTGTGCTGAAGCTGAGTACTCTCCTTGTTGTCTGCAGCTCCAGGTTTCCTAAGGTCGGCTGCTATTGTCATGCAGCGGTCTGCTCCAGTCTCCTGTGTTGTAGCTGAGTACTCTTCTTGTTGACTTCAGCTCCTTGTTTCCTGTGACCGGCTGCTATATTCACGCAGCGGACTGTTCCTGTCTCCTGTGCTGAAGCTGAGTACTCTCCTTGTTGTCTGCAGCTCCAGGTTTCCTAAGGCCGGCTGCTATTGTCATGCAGCGGTCTGCTCCAGTCTCCTGTGTTGTAGCTGAGTACTCTTCTTGTTGACTTCAGCTCCTTGTTGTTACACCGGTGCTGCCCGCAGACCAGACCCGTTCCTTTCACTGAGGTGAGGAACGTATAGAGGCACGCACCCGCAGCAAAGGGAGCGTGTCCGGAGTGTGGTGATTTGGCGTTGCCAGGCCAGGTGATGTTTAGTTAGCAATACTTGCCGGTACCGGTGTAGAAATGCCGTCGTCGTTGCCGTTTTAGCCAAGGTCAGGGATTGGAGAATTCCGAAAGGTCGTTTGTCCAAGCAAGGGTCGAGAGCCAGAGAGAGACGTCCGCCAAGCCAAGTCGTAACCTGAGAGAATGAGAGAGAAAACGCCAGAGTAGTAATCCTAGTGGAAACTATGTCGAGCAATGAGTGATAGGAAGGACCGGCATTATATAGTGTGACTGACCAATCAGAGGTGAAGGCAGGCCTGGAGGACTTCGTGGAGCCATCCTGGATAGGTCCCCTTGATTGGCAGGCAGGTGAGGACTTTTATTTTGACATGAGATCCTATTACTGTGCTGGGGGCGGGTTTTCACTGCCAGAGCAGTGAATAAATTATCTTCACCCGGCGCGCGCTGTTCAGGCGCGCGCCCGGGCAATATGGCGGCCATGTGAGAGGATGCAGGGACCCGAGGATGCCGAGGACGGCAGGGAACCCCCACGGAGGTGAGTGATGCTGGCGAGGGACGCGCGCCACGGCAGCGAGGGCAAATGCAGGAGCAGAGGAACCAGGGCGCGGACGCCGCGATCCCTGAATCCTCACACTTGTTTCCTGTGACCGGCTGCTATATTCACGCAGCAGTCTGTTCCTGTCGCCTGTGCTGAAGCGGTGGTTTCCCCTGTGTTCCTTCAGCTTCCTGGTTCCTGGGGCCTGCTGCTCTTTCCCTATTGCAGAGGCCGTGTCCTGGTTCTTGCGCTGAAACGGAGGATTTCCCAGCCCGCTCAGGACTCTTGCGCTGAAGCACTGGTTTACCAGTGCAGCTAGGCGGTGTGCTACTCTGGTCTGCCTACCACCTCCTGAGACAAGTACCAGGGGCCATGGTCGCTGCACGCGCAGAGGCCACTCCCGCGCTCCTAAGCTGAAGCGGGGCTCTCCTGACTACCTGTTGCCGAACTCCTGCTTGAACAACGTTTACCCTGATGTCTCCAGTCCTGACCCTGGCTTGTCCACCGACGATGCTGTCTTCTCCTATCCTGATCCTGCTACGTACGACTACGAACTGCGCAATCCGGATCAGCCTGCGCGGTCTAAGGTCGGTGCTTTTACAACCCCACCTCAGCCACGCGGTCCGACCCAGGTTTGTAGCGAGCACAACCGTGACACCCGGCAAGTGACGCGGGTAGTTGTCGGTCAGAAATCAGTTACCCGGGGTCCAGTGCGTCTGAAGAAGCTGGACTGTGTAGGGATTGTCAAAGCGTAGAAATAAAATCAATGAGTCAAGGGTTCAAAGTAACAAGTGAGTTTATCAAGCCCATGATACAAGTGAGAGAGAATTAAAAAAGAACTCATGCCTCTAAAGAAATATTGCTTGGTATCACATTTTTATACATTTCAAAATGAGTAATACACCCCTTAAGGGGGCTGGCTTAGAGATAAATAATAATATGATGACATACAAAAATACATATTGGTTGATACATAAATATGCTTTACATTGCTATATTCTTATCCTATATACCATATATGTGGGCCACCCTTAACCTTGTGACATAAGGGAGTTACTGTGTCCAGCCCTGTGTGTACTGTAGCTGTCAGATAACAGAACCTAAGGTCAGCAGAATTATCTAAGGCAGGAAAAACCTCTTACGATTGCATTTTCAATTCTTGCATGCCTCGTAGGAATTACACAAGGGCGAGTTACATCTAGAAGCGATACTCTGCAGAATAAAACATTCACAGATCATACACGAATGAAACAAATAAGCATACATACAAGCAAACACTCAAAATGGCGGTTAGGCCAAAATGGAGGTGATGATAGCCACACACATTATCTCAATCTTCACAGTCCTCTCTTTTTATTCTTAAAACATAGTCTTTTAAGGATAATTCAGATAAAACTCAGAAGCGTTGCACTGGCCTGGAGGGCCCAAATTTGCATGGCTTTGATAGTTCTGGAAACTCACTGGATAGTTCTGGATAGCTGCTGGCTATCATATCAGCCAGGTTGGTCTTTCTGCCATCATCTTCATCTGTATTCCATTGAGGAGGACTGACTTTTCCTTCTGAGATTGCATCTTCCATGGTGTCGTCTGTGATCAGTGGCATGGCCTGGGTAGAGGGTGTTACACACCTTTGCAGTATGGATTTACTGCACATGACACAGACATACAAAACAATCAGAACTGCAAACACACAGACAAATCCATTCATCAGTTTCGCTTCTAGGAAACCAACCAACTTGGTAATTCCTAACAGAACCCACCTCTTATCTCCACCTTTCCTTAATCTCTCCTGTCTTCTCTAGCTCATGCTCAATCTTACCACTTTGATCTCTAATAAAAACACAACATTGCTCTTTAACTAGGGCACATACGCTAAAATATAGACCAGAGTCCAGAGCCATTCTATTCTGTAGGGCCATTAATCTAATCTAAGTAAGTACATTGAGCCTGTCATATAGCAACCCAACTCCTACATTAGGAAATAAGCTAGCCCAAAATTGTTCTTTCCATAGACTTCTTTTCAACCCCTGTGTGTTGGAAGTGGCTCTGCTATTCCTGATCCTGCCAGTGGGTAATTCTTTAGTCATTGTAAAGGCAGGTACAATTGTACCTAGATAGCAAGACCCTGCCCAACCACATGGTAATACTCTGTGGGCCCATTTTCCACAAAGCCAATACACTCCCCTAGGTAAACTAGAATTTGTGCATGCACTTTTTACTATCTTAATTAAAGCTGAAAAATTAAGGCCACATCCTCCCTGTAAATTTTTAGTTCCAGGCTGTAAATACATTTTCATACATGTTTCATTGGTTGGTGGAGACACCTGACCCATAAATTGATTGTTGTTCCCAGTGTAAAATCCACCTACAGGAACCTCATTTACCAGTGGAATTTGGTTTAGAAATTTAGAATAGGATAGGTGTGATGCATCCAAATTGGTCAAAATTCCTCCATAACATGTATAGATAATACTGGATGACAGTAAAAAGTCCATGAATCATATGGCAATTTGTCAGGTACGGGCTAGGAGTCTAGTGGGGTCCACTTGACCTCCACAACCAAAACACCATATAAGCCCCACCTAGTAACCAATATAGAATGAACAGAGGCACTGGTAACCATATAAATATATGTAGGGGCACTATGGCCCCTTACCTTAGTGCTTGCAGGACTTCTAGACATCCAGGGCGTGCAGTTCATCCAGATGAGTAGCCAGCAAGAAGAGAGGTGAAGATGTGAAGCACTGCCTCGGTTTCCAACTCCCAATGAGACCGGAAAGAATAACAAGGTGAACACTCGAATGAGCAACAGGTCAGGTTTATTGCAGGGTGGTGCAGCAACAGGACAACGGAGCAACACGAACGCAGGTGCGTTCGTGTTGCTCCGTTGTCCTGTTGCTGCACCACCCTGCAATAAACCTGACCTGTTGCTCATTCGAGTGTTCCCCTTGTTATTCTTTCCGGTCTCATTGGGAGTTGGAAACCGAGGCAGTGCTTCACATCTTCACCTCTCTTCTTGTTTAGAAATTTAGATAAGTTCCCTGTAAACATATTCAAATTAACATTTAATTTTTAAAATTCGGCATTAGTGTAAGGTATCCCAACTCAAGGGGTTAAAGGTAATTCTCTCTTTTGTCATTGGGGCCACTAGAGTATGGCAGGGATTCATTGTATATATTCCCTTGTGACCCATAAACCTGTGTAGCATTGTGCAAGATTGTATGATTGTCTGCAAAATGATGTGACCATAAAACAATAAACATTACAAATATTTCAAAACTGATCATCCCTTATCATCATCTGGATGGTGTAGGCTGATCTTGCCTAGCGGGGCATACATCTTAAAAACACACTCTAAAGCTTAAAAAATAATAATATTGAGTCCTGAAAAAACAAATTGTTCGTTTAAGTCCGGGCCTTGCCTGAAGTCTTAATTCCTCGGTGGTTAAATGTTCTAGGATTATTGTGCCAAGATTCACTAACTATTGGTCAAAAATGCTGGCTTGATGATTCTTTGTCTTTGTTAACTGTTTACAGTGGTGCCGGCACTTTTTTCTTGCGATGATGCTGCTTTGTATTCTCCTTGGTAGACTGTATAAGCTGCACCTAAGTTTGGAGAGACTTAAACATTTAATTAATAAAAGCACAAGGAGAGTGCTTTTAACCACTATAATTTAGTATCAGCACAATTTTTTTTTCCACCACTATCTTGGCATCCGCATATAAAATAAACACAAAAACACTTTGCTCACCAACTACAAAAGAAAGAAATCAACGGTGCATAGGGAAATTTCATAAGAGAACACTGATAAGTGACAAGAGGTTGTCACTAAAAGTCCCTAAAGCTTACACTCATTGTAAACTGTAAAATATACATAAAGTACTAGTTAAATAACTAGTACCACTAACATCAAATTATTACAGACCAAATGGGAAATATCCACATAAACTTAACTATAACACAACTAAAACGTATACAACTTTTTTACAAGCTAAAAACTGATGAAATGCATAAAATGACAACTAATAAACCATAAATAAAAGAGTCCCCATGTGAACGAAACGGACAGTATACGGTAAACAAAAATGCTAGTATGAACACGAGTGTAAAGCCCTATCAGACCATGAGGGGCCAGTGTCCATAATATACTAACAATGCTAATTAGTTTCACCACAAAACACTGCAGAGTAGCAGCTTATCACATTAATACTTAGTTCCCAAACAGGCTCAAAATAAAGCTATCCAATAGTTATACTGGAAAATGTAAAGAGATGGGGTATATCCCTCTCTACATGAATATTAATGAAATAACATGTTGCTATGTGTAGCAATGAGTAGACAGCACCAAAACACAACACAGTATGAATGGAGTCATATCGGCAAGGAATGCTAAAGGATAAATAACAAAACAACACACACAAGGTAATGTTGCAATGAACAAAAATAGGCAGAGTCCGCATATAGACAGGTGTGTTATGGAAAATCATATAAATTATCCTCTCTTTTGTTCATATGCAAATCCTATGCCATGTGAACAATATACGACATAAAGGATGATGGTATTTAAAACATCAGCAGCTTGAGATATATATAGATACACAATGAATTTGACAATAGCTACTGCTTAAAAAATAAAATCTGGATTGCCTACAGTTGCATTCTTTAAAATTGTATTGTATTGTATGTCTTTATATATAGAGCGCCATTAGTGTACATAGCGCTTCACAGTAGTAATACATGTGGTAATCAAATAAATAACAGATAATATAAATAACAGATCATGGGAATAAGTGCTTTAGACATAAAAGTAACATTTCGGAAGAGGAGTCCCTGCCCCGAGGAGCTTACAGTCTAATTGGTAGGTAGGGAGAACGTACAGAGACAGTAGGAGGGAGTTTTGGTAAGTGCGTCTGCAGGGGGCCAAGCATTATGTATCATGTTTAGAATATCCACAGTGCTATTCATATGCTTCTTTAAGCAAGTGTGTCTTAAGGTGGGTCTTAAAGGTGGATAGAGAGGGTGCTAGTCGGGTAATGAGGGGAAGGGCATTCCAGAGGTGTGGGGCAGTCAGTGAAAAAGGTTTAAGGCGGGAGAGGGCTTTAGATACAAAGGGGGTAGAAAGAAGACATCCTTGAGAAGAACGCAAGAGTCTGGATGGTGCATACCGAGAAATTAGGGATGAGATGTAAGGAGGGGCAGAAGAATGTAAAGCTTTAAAAGTGAGGAGAAGAATGGAGTGTGAGATGCGGGATTTGATCGGAAGCCAGGAGAGGGATTTCACGAGGGGAGATGCTGAGACAGATCTAGGAAAGAGTAGAGTGATTCTGGCAGCAGCATTTAGGATAGATTGTAGGGGAGACAGGTGAGAGGCAGGAAGGCCGGACAGCAGGAGGTTACAGTAATCAAGACGGGAGAGAATGAGGGCCTGAGTCAGAGTTTTAGCAGTCGAACAACAGAGGAAAGGGCGTATCTTAGTTATATTGCGGAGGAAAAAGCGACAAGTTTTAGAAATGTTTTGAATGTGAGGGGCGAATGTGAGAGAGGAGTCGAATGTGACCCCTAGGCAGCGTGCTTGGGCTACTGGGTGAATGATTGTAGTTCCAACAGTAATGTGGAAGGAGGTAGTAGGGCCAGGTTTGGGAGGAAGTATGAGGAGCTCTGTTTTAGCCATGTTGAGTTTAAGGCGTCGGAGGGCCATCCAGGATGATATAGCAGAGAGACATTCAGAAACTTTGGTTTGTACAGCAGGTGTAAGGTCAGGTGTTGAAAAGTATATTTGTGTGTCGTCAGCATAGAGGTGATAATTAAACCCAAAAGATGTTATTAGGTCACCTAGAGAGAGTGTGTACAGAGAAAAGAGAAGAGGTCCCAGGACAGAGCCCTGGGGTACCCCCACAGAGAGATCAATAGAGGAGGAGGAGGTGTTAGCAGAAGAGACACTAAAAGTACGATGGGAGAGGTAGGATGAGATCCAGGATAGAGCTTTGTTCCGAATACCTAGAGTATGGAGAATGTGGAGGAGAAGAGGGTGGTCCACGGTGTCAAATGCTGCAGAGAGGTCGAGTAATATGAGCAGAGTGTAATGACCTCTGTCTTTGGCAGCATGGAGGTCGTCAGTTATTTTAGTGAGGGCTGTTTCGGTGGAGTGAGCAGTGTGGAAGCCAGATTGTAGAGGGTCTAGGAGAGAATAGGTGTTGAGAAAATGGAGCAAGCGAGAGAATACAAGACGCTCAAGTAGTTTAGAGGCAAAAGGCAGGAGGGAGACAGGTCGATAGTTAGAAAGACAGGTAGGGTCAAGCTTGCTGTTTTTGAGTAATGGTATGACTGTTGCATGTTTGAAGGAGGATGGAAAGGTTCCAGAGCAGAGGGAGGAGTTAAAAATGTGTGTAAGCGTAGGGATTATAGTAGGAGCTAGAGGTTTTAGGAGATGGGAGGGAATGGGGTCAAGAGGGCAAGTGGTAGAGGGAGAAGAGGAGATCAACAGCGACACATCCTCCTCTGAGACAGTGGAAAAAGACTCAAGGAAGGCAGGAGGAGAGTTAGGAAGAGGTGTAGGAGGATGGGGGGAAGAAACAGAGGGGATGTTCTGCCGTATGGATTCCACCTTTTCCTTAAAATAGTCAGCAAAGTCCTGAGCGGAGATGGAGGAAGGAGAGGCAGCTGAGGGTGGTTTGAGTAGAGTATCAAAGACAGAGAACAGTCGGCGTGGGTTAGACTTGTGCATGTTGATTAGTGCAGAAAAGTAGGCTTGTTTAGCTTGCGAGAGGGCAGAGTTGAAACAGGATAGCATAAATTTGTAGTGAAGGAAGTCTGCGAGAGTGTGAGACTTCCTCCAGAGGCGTTCAGAGGAACGAGTGGAGGAACGCAGCATGCGCGTGTGGGAATTTAGCCAGGGTCTGGGGTTAGAAGGGCGAGGGCGGTAGAGAGAAAGCGGGGCATGTAGATCAAGAGACGAGGACAAGACAGAGTTGTACTTTCTGACCAGGTTGTCAGGGTCTGTAGCAGAGCTGAGAGAGGAGAGGGAGGAGTGTAAAGTGGACTCAAAGTCAGGTAAGTGAATAGAGCGCAGGTTTCTGCAGAACCGGGGGGTAGATGGAGGTGGAGAAGGGGAGAAGCGAGATAAAGAGAATGAGATGAGATGATGGTCAGAGAGAGGAAAAGGGGAAATGGAGAAATCGGAGAGAGAGAAGTTTTTAGTGAAAACCAGGTCTAAGTAGTGGCCATCCTTGTGGGTGCTGGCTGCAGTCCACTGTTGAAGGCCAAAAGAAGAGGTAAGAGAAAGAAAGCAGGAAGCCCAAGAGAGAGAGGGGTCATCAATGTGGCAATTGAAGTCCCCAAGGAGAAGAACAGGGGAGTCTGAGGAGAGAAAGAAAGAGAGCCAGGATTCAAAGTGAAAGAGAAAGGCAGAAGGGGGATGAGTAGAGGTAGGTGGGCGATAGATGACCGCCACATGAACAGGGAGAGGAGAGAAGATCTGGACAGTGTGAGCCTCAAAGGAGGGAAAAGCAAGAGAGGGGGGAATAGGAAGGGTTCGGTAATGGCAGACAGAGGAGAGCAGGAGCCCCACGCCTCCACCCCTGCCATCAGGGCGCGGAGTGTGGGAGAAGGAAAGGCCACCATAGGAGAGGGCAGCTTCCAGAGCAGTCAGACTGAGTTAGCCAGTTCTCAGTTATAGCAAAGAGAAGCAGGGAGTGAGAGAGAAAGAAGTCATGTACAGAGAGGAACTTGTTAGAAAGAGAGCGTGCGTTCCAAAGGGCAAAGGAGAAAGGGAGAGAGGAGGGAGGGTGGCAGGGGATGGGTATGAGGTTGGAGGGGTTGACACCAGAAGGAGTAGAAGTTGCATGTGGGAGGCGAGGACGAGAATAAGTTGAAATAAGACAGGGACCAGGATTGGGAGAGATATCCCCAGAAGCAAGGAGGAGAAGCATGGATAGAAAGAGGATGTGTGAGGAGGATTTGTAGGGGTGTTTTTTAGTGCAGGGGATATAGCTGTGTGGTGTCAGAGGACGCAGGTAAGAAAGGAGTTCATGTGAACTGAGAAGTGGTGACGAAAGGAGAGATGGAGATATATGAATAGAGTTTGAGACATACTGAGGCTGGTAGAAAGAAGTGCATAATTTGAGAAGAAGTGAAGTAACAGCAAATATAAATGGTAAAGGCAGCATCACAGCAGTAATGATGCAGTCTGGTATGGATGATATCCTCCTTTCCAGCGTAGTTCAAATGCAGGAATCAGGGCCAGATGGGGTGTCCACTTCTTCCTCACTTCTTTTGAACTTCCTTTTAAACTTCAGTTGTTCAGTAGTCATGCCACTTATAATGGGCCACTTGGATATGGGCTAGCATTGGATCACTTGCATATACTATATAATACACACAGCAGAGGATTTAGAGATGGATTTTACCTAGCATTGGATCACTTGCATATACTATATAATACACACAGCAGAGGATTTAGAGATGGATTTTACCTAGCATTGGATCACTTGCATATACTATATAATACACACAGCAGAGGATTTAGAGATGGATTTTACCTAGCATTGGATCACTTGCATATACTATATAATACACACAGCAGAGGATTTAGAGATGGATTTTACCTAGCATTGGATCACTTGCATATACTATATAATACACACAGCAGAGGATTTAGAGATGGATTTTACCTAGCATTGGATCACTTGCATATACTATATAATACACACAGCAGAGGATTTAGAGATGGCTTTTACCTAGCATTGGATCACTTGCATATACTATATAATACACACAGCAGAGGATTTAGAGATGGATTTTACCTAGCATTGGATCACTTGCATATACTATATAATACACACAGCAGAGGATTTAGAGATGGATTTTACCTGAGGAGAGAAGAAGGATAAGATCCATTAGGGTAAGAGTTCCTTCCTTTTAAACTTCAGTTGTTCAGTAGTCATGCCACTTATAATGGGCCACTTGGATGAGAGGCTATAGATGAGGGTTCAAATTAAGACACCTTTTGGAGGGAAAGGAGAGGTAATGGTTAAAAGTTATAAAAATACATCACATATGCAGTTAACTTTATAGGAAAAATTATTTCATATCTGACTTTATGCTTACTCGTTTATATCGTACACTTTGTGAAGTACTGAGTATACTTTTGACACTATTCAAATACGGAAAAACATGTTAAATATTATTGTATTATTAATAAAACAATTATAACAAATAGAATTGAAATGTGTTTACTGGTTTCTGCATAGAAGTAATTTGGTTACTGCATGTGGGGATTATAACCCCTTCTTGTAATAATTCCTACATAATAGGGGCTATGCCATCTAAAGCATTTCTGCTCAGTGGGTATTGGCAAATTCTGGGAAGGGCAGCTTGGGAAATAATTTAACCCGTACTGGTGCAACAGACCAGACGTACCCAGTACTGTTGTTGGGAGACGCCCATAAACTATGAGGTATTTATCCTAAAATAGATACAAAAAACAGAAAGCACAATAAATAAGCATCATTTCACACTTCTCTGATACAGAGCAAAATGAACTTTACAAAAAATAAGATAAAAAAAAACAAAACAGACCTGTTTGATCCTGCAAACTCAGTCCAAAAATAAATAAATTACAATATCATTCTCTTTCCCCATACTATAGCTAAGCTGCTTTTAAACATTTTTTTTTTTCTGTTTCTAGTTAACTTTAACTCATGTCTGGAAAGTGGTCTTTGTACAGTACATTCCTTAAACTGGAGGAGGGGGGCCAGCCCACTTGGCTGCTTTTAACCTTCCCTCTTTTAAGTGACTGCTGTTCAAAAATCAGACAAGCAGTGTATTTTTAAGAAAACAAACCGTTAGTTTCCTATTATAAGTTTGAACAGAGAAACCTTGATAACTAAAAAACAAAAACAAAACCATCTCTGCAACCCTTCCTATAAAACAAAAATCTTATTGTTTTATTTACTATATATTTCTAATTCCGTATCTTTCTTACACACACCCACACACTCTCTGAGTTTATCTTCCATTAACATTCATTCTACTTTCTACGGGCAATTAACAAAACTTCAACATACAATGCTTCCTAGGTTTATTTTAAATGCTACTGTCATGCCTTGTAAATGGCAGCAGGCTTAATACACTTTGACAAAAGCGTTTAAACTTAAATGACCCTTTTACAAGAGATATATACAGTATAGTATTGCACTATGTATTTTTGTCATATTGAAGTAGCTTTTTGCATTTTAGTTTTTTTGTTGTATAGGTTTATTGTAACCCTTATTATTATTTAATTCAAAATCATTATGATCTGTTATTTGTATTATTTGTTATTTGTATGATTAGTACTACACGTGACAATGTGAAGCACTATGTACACTAATGGCGCTATATGAATAAAGACATTCATACTTACATACATACATTAACTATCAGAGTGACACACAAACACTTCACTCCATGACATGTATATTATTATGCCATCAAACTATGAGCTTTCTAAGACAAAAACAAACAAAAAACATTTAAAGAGGATGTCCCCTTTTTTGTTTTCCATGCAGAATTAATGCATTCATTCCTAAAAAACTACTTTAACATTCTTAAATTCAAGCCATTTCTTCCTAGGTTTAATAATTAACTTCCATGTCTCACATACATGCAAGTCCTGTGGCCTTTCCGTGAAAAAGTGTGAGGGAAGGGAGATGAGGAAAATGGGATTAGAAATAGGGGGGTCCACTAATGCTGCAGTTATTTTTAAAACAGAGCCTGATATGTTTCACTTTCCTTCTTATTTAATATATTCTGCGCCACTAAATATCCATTTTTAAAACATTTTATTGCCATAAAGTCCACACATAATTTCAAGGGACGTACCCTTCGCCGGCGACTGCTGAGAACGTAGGTTTCCCCATAATTCTCCTGTATTACACCGATCAACGTTAGCTGACCATGTACCTTACACCGATCAACGTTAGCTGACCATGTACCGTATTATACCTTCTGAGCCCTGAATTGACCTGCCATTTAGCATAAGGTATAATCTGACCTATCCCCGATCAATGCCAGTCGATCGGTACCAATAAGGTGCCCCACCACTTGGTATAATATAAATAGAATATAGAGTTAAGGGCCAGTGGCACTAAAAAAAATAGCTACCTGCTGTTCCTTAACAATAATTCTCTCAACAAGTATAGGGGACTTTCCACCTTATTAACTATTACACCTTCTGAGCCCTGAATTGGAATGCCATTTAGCATAAGGTGTAACCTGAGTTTATGGCAATAATATAAAACAACAACAACAATACCTGATCAGTATAATATTGATAAACTCACATGATACAGGGTGTCCCGTCACTCAGGTAGGTTGCCCATAAAGAAGAAACTGTCTACAGATTACTCAAACAATTAATCTAACGGCTTTTTTTGTTAAAAAGGATAAAGCCATACCTTATTCCAAGTGTGCACGGTTGAGTAATGTAGGCAGCTGCTCCGTCTGGGGTTTCCTGGTCCTGAGGTGTTGGGTCCCTATTCAAGGGCCGCCATCTGTCAAAGCGTAGAAATACAATCAATTAGTCAAGGGTTCAAAGTAATAAGTGAGTTTATCAACCCCACGGTACAAGTGAGAGAGAATTCAAAAAGAACTCATGCCTCTAAAGAAATATTGCTTGGTATCACATTTTTATACATTTCAAAATGAGTAATACACCCCTTAAGGGAGCTGGCTTAGAGATAAATAATAATATGATGACATACAAAAATACATATTGGTTGATACATAAATATGCTTTAAATTGCTATATTCTTATCCTATATACCATATATGTGGGCCGCCCTTAACCTTGTGACATAAGGGAGTTACTGTGTCCAGCCCTGTGTGTACTGTAGCTGTCAGATAACAGAACCTAAGGTCAGCAGAATTATCTAAGGCAGGAAAAACCTCTTACGATTGCAGTTTCAATTCTTGCATGCCTCGTAGGAATTACACAAGGGCGAGTTACATCTAGAAGCGATACTCTGCAGAATCAAACATTCACAGATCATACACTGATCACACGTTTAAATCTTAGTTGGCTAGTTCCGCAAGTCGGGAGATTTCCCGGCTTGCTAGCCAAATCCCCTCGGCGTGCCGCGCGTCACCGATGCATGGTCACGCTTCATCGGGTGCCTGCCTGCGCCCCGAGGGAGCCCTGGTGTCCCGCGATGTGGGGGACGGCGGTAGGGGGTTCCGGGGGACCCGGCGGACCCGGAGACGGGAGGGGGAAGCCCCGATCGGAGGACCGCTCCTCCGAGGCTTCGGCGCGCACGGGACACCCCAGCGCGCGCCCGGTTACTGTCGCAGCCGAGACCGGGTAAAGGTAAGAATAAACTTGGCCGCGACAGTACACGAATGAAACAAATAAGCATACATACAAGCAAACACTCAAAATGGCGGTTAGGCCAAAATGGAGGTGATGATAGCCACACACATTATCTCAATCTTCACAGGATATGCTGAAAAAACTGAATGTCAAGGTAGGCCAACTGGTCTCCCCACCCAGTTTACCACCCCTAGTAGAAGCACTCACTCTGGCTACCCACTCCCAAAATTACAGGAAACTGAAAGCTTTCTCAGGGACCCTGCCCGTCCCGGCGGGGGAAGACGGAATAGACCTGTGGAAAGAACACACCAGGGGTGTAATGGTGGAATGGTCCTGTACCGACGCGGTCAAACGCCAACGCATCATGGAATGCTTGAGACCCCCAGCGTCCACTCTGGTCATTATTCATAGAGAGCAACATCCTGACTTGACCTCCCGGATGATTGTCGAATTCTTAAACGGAGGCCTATGGCATGACAGAAGATGATGGGGCCCTGTGGGCCAAGTACTATGCCATTAACCAAAAGGAAGGGGAAGACTTGTCGGCCTACATCCATCGAGTACAGATAACGTTGGGGCCCCTACTTCACCACAAATACGTTATAGCCTCACAGATGGACGAGTATCTCCGTAAACAATACCTGCGGGGGTCCAGCCCTAACCACCCCATTGCCAACATGATTCGTGATAACTTCACCAGAGGGAGCCCCCCTACGTTCACGAAGCTGTTACAGCAAGTCAAGGAGCACGAGGCTCATCTACTGCTTCATTCTCCATAGAAAGCAAAAGGGGTCTCCAACCCCAAGACTAAGGGGACTAGCGAGAAGAAAGAGGATCCCCCGGACAAAACCGTGGCAGAGCGGCCGAGGTACTCGGGAAGGGCCTCTCCCCCCTACAAACGTCATACGCCGCCCCGTGATCTGTCGTGCTACATGTGCGGGAAAAAGGGGCACCTATCCTATGACTGCCGGATGGGAGAATCCCGTGATCGGAGTCCCTTCCCCAAGAAGTTCACGCCCAATGCCATGGTCTGTGGAGTATACGCCGCCAACGGAGAGGCCTCGGAGGCTCCGGCTCCACCCGAATCCCGCACCACCAATGACCTAGTTCCGACCACTACCAGAGATGATAACTGTCCCCGTGACTGGAACAATCGAGTGCGACCAGTGGCCCTCATACGCGTGTTAGTGGATGGCATCTATTCCTCGGCCTTGCAGGACACGGGGTCACAAGTGACCATCATATATCGAGGCTTCTAAGATCAACATCTCCAGAACAGGCCCCTGAAGTCGGCCGGACACATAAAAGTGAGGGGCTTGAGCAATGAAGACTACCCTATCGATGGCATCGTGACAGTGTCTCTGGAGATTCAGCAGCTCAACACCAGGAAATCGCACCCCATGAACGTGGACGCCCTCGTGTGTCCGGAACCCAAGGACCTGCCCAAGTATCCGATCATCCTGGGGACCAATGCCGACATTGTGCAGGCAGTTATCCGGGCCTACTTGCAAGAGACGAATGTATTGCCTATGTCCAGCCTTCAACTGCAGCTTATTCAGGTGGGCAGGGACCCCCCGGACTCGGTCCCCGAGAGCTATGGACTGTTGTTCTGCGGCAGAGCCGGGCTAACGGAAATTCCACCGGGAGCGGTACAGAGATTGCCGGGATTGCCGGCATGGTGCTCCTATGCCGAGCGTGAAGACACCGAGCACCTCTTCTCATTGGAAAGCACTCCTGAAGAAGATGCCCGGAGAGGATATCGAATTGTACCTGAGTTTTGGAACTGGGCCACTGCCATTCCTCGTCGCATCTATGTGTTGGTGCAGAACCTCTCCCCCTTCACCATGGCTATAGATGCTGGACAAAAATTGGGTCGGATCTACTCGGTCAGTCTAGTGGATGAGCCTGCCCAGGTCAAAACCGCCCACGCGGGATGCTCTCCAGAAGGGCTAGAATTCGACTTCGGGTCGTCCGGGCTGCCCGAGGAGTGGAAAGAGAGGCTAAGGGGCCAATTAGAGGACAGGCGTGACGTCTTCTCTACTGGTGAAATGGATGTAGGGTGCAGTCGCAGTGCCCAGCATACTATTCGGATGAATGATACGACTCCCTTTCGTGAGCACTCTCTGCGCATCGCCCCTAGGGACGTTGACGATGTACGGGCCGTGATTCACAAAATGGAGGAGGCCGGGATCGTCACGGAGTCCAGGAACCCTTAAGCGTCCCCCATTGTGGTGGTGAGGAAGAAGAATGGGACTGTTAGACTGTGTGTGGATTATAGGACCTTGAATAATTGCACGATTCCTGACCAGTATAACCTCCCTCGCATAGAAGAGATCCTGAATGCCCTCAATGGGAGCAAATGGTTCAGTGTGTTGGATCTAAGATCAGGGTACTACCAGGTGCCCATGAGCCCCGAGGATCAAGAGAAGACGGCCTTCATCTGTCTGTTGGGATTCTATCAATTCACCCGCATGCCACAGGGCATTTGTGGAGCGCCAGCCACCTTCCAAAGACTGATGGAGAAAACCTTGGGAGACCTGAACCCTAGAGAATGTTTTGTGTATCTGGATGACATTATCGTTTTCGGCAGAACACTGGAGGAACATGAGACCCGACTCCTGAAGGTACTCGACCGTCTCGCCCAAGAAGGACTCAAGTTGTCCTTGGATAAATGCCGATTCTGTAGGACCTTAGTGACCTACGTGGGACACATCGTGTCCGCCGATGGAATAGCCACTGACCCCGCCAAGATAGAAGCCATAGTAAGCTGGCCGCGCCCCGATAATGTGCTAGAATTGCGCTCTTTCTTGGGGTTCTGTGGATACCTCAACAGTCTTCTCAAAATATACCCAGAAGACACGGGACGAAAGGCCACCTCCACACGACAATCTTTCAGGGACAAGTGGACTACGGAGTATGAACAGGCCTTCCTGGACCTGAAACAGAGCTTAACGGCTGCCCCGGTGTTAGCCTATGCCGACCCCGAACAACCCTATATCCTATATGTAGACGCTAGTCTTAGCGGGCTAGGGGCCGTGCTACATCAAAAACACCCAGAAGGATTACGACCGGTAGCCTACATCAGTCGCAGTCTGACGACCAGTGAGCAAAACTATCCAGTGCATAAGCTAGAGTTTCTCGCTTTAAAGTGGGCCATCGTGGATAAGCTTCATGACTACCTCTATGGAATTACCTTCGAGGTGCGAACGGACAATAACCCACTCACGTACATCATGACTTCAGCTAAACTGGACGCAGCTGGTCATCGTTGGTTGGCTGCCCACTTCAACTACAATTTCGCCTTGAAATACAAAACCGGGCCCTCTGAATGTGAGAGCCGATGCCCTCTCCACAAGACCGGGGCTGGCCGCCACCCCCGAAGACTACCAATGGGAAGAAATCCCCAGTCCCGGGATGCGAGCCATATGCTGCACCGCAGCCATAGTTAATGATCAAGTAACATTCTCTGAACTAAGGGTGGCGGATTCTCTAGGGTGTGCGTCCAAAGCCATCCCGGCTGCGTACAGTGACCCCAGCGGCATGCACATCACTCCTGACAAAATCATATCCTGGAAAGATATGGTGCGTTACCAGATTCGTGACCCGATAGCCGGCGCCATCCGCCACGCTATCCAGAGAAATCGTACCGACCTACTCAAGCACGCCTCTGGCGATGTGGGGGGTATTCTGATGAGAGAAGCAGATAAATTCGAAATACGAGACAATCTACTATACCGAGTTGTGGAGTATCATAATCATCCATGTAGGAGGCAGCTTGTCCTACCTAAAATGCTACAATATTTGGTGCTGAGGTCATTACATGACGAACATGGCCATCTGGGCGTCGACAAAACTTTTGGACTCGTGAGAGATAGATTCTTATGGCCAAAAATGAGAGAGGCCGTGGAGCATCATTGTCGACAGTGTAGCCGATGCATCCAATGCAAAACCCTTCCCACCAGAGCCACCCCAATGGGCCATTTGAAAAGTACGGGTCCCATGGACTTAGTATGCATGGACTTCCTGTGTATTGAACCTGATAGCTGGGGAATCTGCAATGTGCTGGTCATCACAGATCATTACACTCGGTATGCACAAGCCCTTCCGATGAAAGACCAAAAAGCCATCACGGTAGCCAAGGTTCTTTGGGAAAAAAGCTTCATACATTATGGGCTTCCCAACAGACTACATTCAGTTCAGGGCAGAGACTTTGAGAGCAAACTAATTCGGGAATTATTAAAGATCTTGCACATCACCAAGTCACGAACCACCCCGTACCACCCTGATGGAGATGCGGTTCAATCGCACTTTGCTGGACATGCTGGGAACCTTAATGAAGATTCAAAATACTGAGTGGAGTAGACATGTTGAAACGTTAGTACACGCCTACAACTGTACCCGACACAAATCCACCGGATTCTCACCCATCTTTTTGATGTTCTGGAGAGAAGCCCGACTGCCAGTAGACATACGGTTACGGGTCTCCACTGATGGGGTTCATAACGCCACTCATTTCAAATATGTACAGAGACTACAAGAGAACCTGCAACAGGCATATCAGCAAGCTGAAAGGTCTACAGAAAAGCTGAACGCTGGTAATAAGAAACGCTATGACCACAAGGTAAAACACCGGGACATTCGACCTGGAGATGCGGTACTTCTCCGCAACTTGGGAGTACCGGGGAAACGCAAGCTGGCTGACCGGTGGCGAGAAGGAGTCTATGAGGTAGAGTCGCAAATGCCTGGCCTCCCGGTCTAACGTATCAAGGTGTTACGCCGGAGTAGCCCGCAGACCAGACCTGTCCCTAGAACTGAGGTGGCAGGTATGAATACACACACCAACAGAGCGAGGGACGTGTCCGGGTTGTGGTATTAGATCATGCCAGGCCAGATGGGGTGTATTGCGAGAATACTTGCCGATACCGTTTTCCCAGAAGAATGGTCGTTGCCGTTGCCGAGATCAGGGGTAGGAGATGTATGGAGGAATCGAGATGAGTGCCGAGGTCGAAGGGAGCCAGAAGGTACTTAAACAGGAACAATCCGAAGTCGAGAGCCAAAGGGGGTAGTCTGCCAAGCCGCGTCTAAACCGAGAGAATCAAAGAACAAGCACTGTGTAACACCCATACAAAAACTATGACGAGCGAGGAAGCACAGAACAGAGAGGGTATATAAAGCTGGAACAGCCAACCAGGAGAGGGGCGTGCCTGGAGGAGCCCAGGGAGCTTCAGTGCATTGGCTGCTGTTCTTAGAGCTCAGGTGACACTCAGCAAGAGTGTGCACTGTAAGTCCAACGTGTGCATGAGAGGAAGCAACGTGGGGTGCGCACGTGCGTGCGGGGCAGCGATTCCGCGCCGACGGCTGCGGCGCAGAGCGAGGAGGGAGAACCTCGTGGAGCGTCCCACCATGCCGAGCGGTAAGTGATGAAGCTGAAGGGGGCTTGCGTGGTTGTAGTGGAAGGGTCTGAGCAGTGTAAGGAGAGAGCCGTGAGCTCCGCCTGAGACGCTGTGTGCTCACATTCCTAACAGTACCCCCCTCTTCAGGATCGGCCTCAGGACGATCCAAAAACGGCTTGTCTGGAAATTTCCTCCTAAACGTCTTCAGGAGGCTGGGTGCATGGATGTCTTTGAGCGGAACCCAAGACCTCTCCTTGGGTCCGAAACCCCTCCAGTGGACCAAAAACTGAAGCTGCCCCCTGGAGATGCGGGAGTCCAGTAAGGCTTGTACCTCGTATTTCTCATTATTGAGTACCGTGACTGGATCTGGCTTGCTGGTCTGTTTAGGAAAGAAACGATTGGCAATGTGGGGTTTTAATAGCGAGGTATGAAAAACGTCTGGGATCCTCATGGAGGGTGGTAGTTTAAGGCGAAACACCACTGGGTTAATCTGCTCCCTTTTGGGAAAGGGTCCCAAAAACCTAGGTGCCAGTTTAGGGGAAGGGACTCTCAAGCGGATATTTCTTGACGAGAGCCATACTAAATCCCCTGGCTTGTAGTTGGGTGCCGGCCGACGGTGGCGATTGGCCTGAAGTCTAGCAGTATCGGCGGCCTTGTGGAGAGACTTTTGTACCTTGGACCAAATGTCTTGGAGAGTGGAAATCCGTTAGTCTACCGCCGGTACCCCAGAAGCCAGATTAGAAATGGGTAGGCAGGGAGGGTGAAACCCATAATTGACAAAAAATGGAGATTCTCGGGTGGATTCACTTCGGGCCGAATTGACCGCGTACTCTGCCCACGGGAGGAGTTGGGACCAATCATCCTGGGAATCGGAAATGAAACATCTGAGGTATTTCTCCAGCGACTGGTTAGTTCTCTCCGTCTGTCCATTGGACTGAGGGTGGTATGCAGAGGAGAAGGAAGAGACAATTCCCAGTCTCTTAGTGAAGGTCCTCCAGAACTTGGAGACGAACTGGGATCCTCTGTCAGAGACAATGGAAGACGGAATGCCATGGATCCTAAAGATATGCTCGGAGAAAATGTCTGCTAGGGCGGGAGAGGAGGGCAGTCCCTTGAGGGGGATGAAGTGGGCCATCTTCGAAAACCTGTATACGACAACTAAAATGGTGTTGAAGCCCCTAGACCTAGGGAGGTCGACTATGAAATCCATGGAGATATGGGACCATGGACGAGCAGGCACTGGCAATGGGAGGAGAAGTCCCTGAGGTCTCTGTGGAAGTGTCTTGTTCTGGGTGCATACAGAACAAGCGCGAGTGTATTCCGCAATGTCTTTAGACATACTGGGCCACCAAAAGTTCCGACGAATTAAGTCTAACGTCTTTCTGAAACCTGGGTGACCTGCAGTTTTAGAAGAGTGTCCCCAATCTAGGACCTCTGGAATGAATCTGGGCGAGACGAAGAGCCTGTTAGAGGGGATCGCCGTGTTTGAAGGGATCTGTTGCTGGTCCCTTTTGATCTTGTCTAGCGATTTGAAGGTGGAAGTAGCCAAAATTCTCTCGGGAGGTAGGATAGGTTCCAAAGCTGCCTCAGGCCTGTCTTTCGAGGAGTATTGTCTGGACAACACATCTGCCTTCACGTTCTTCGTTCCCGGGATATAGGATAGATGATAGTTGAAGCGAGAAAAAAAGAGCGCCCAGCGAGCTTGTCGAGGACCAAGGCGACGTGCACCTTCGATATAAAGTAAATTTTTGTGGTCCGTTAAAATAGAAAATGACTCCCTTGACCCTTCCAACAGATGTCTCCACTCTTGTAGTGCCATTTTAACGGCCAATAACTCTCTGTTGCCGACGTCATAATTCCTCTCGGTGGAGGAAAATTTCTTAGAGAAATACGCACAAGGGTGAAGTTTATCCTTGGGCGAGTACCTCTGTGATAGTACAGCCCCTGCACCGCAGTCCGATGCGTCAACTTCTATGACAAAGGGAAGATCTGTGTTGGGGTGGCGCAGGATCGGTGCCGTGACAAATGCCTCTTTAAGGGCCTGGAAGGCGGAGATTGCTTCGGCGGACCAGGCAGAAGGATCAGCCCCTTTCCTAGTCAACGCCGTGATGGGGGCCACTAGAGTGGAGAAATTGCGAATGAACTTCCGATAGTAGTTCTCAAATCCTAAAAAGCGCTGGATAGCCTTGAGAGTCTCTGGTCTGGGTCATTCCGTAACTGCCTGGAGTTTACCTGGATCCATCAAAAAGCCTTCGTCCGAAATAATGTAGCCCAGAAATTGGGTAGAGCGTTGATGGAAGGTACACTTCTCTAGTTTGGCATACAGGTGATGTTTGAGTAGACGTGAGAGGACGTACGAGGTGTGATGAATGTGATCCTGAAGATTTTTGGAGAAGATCAAAATGTCATCTAAATAGACAATAACAAAGATGTTGAGCACCTCCCGAAATACGTCATTGATAAAGTCCTGAAAGACAGCCGGGGCGTTACATAAACCAAAAGGCATGATGAGGTACTCATAATGCCCACAGCGGGTGTTGAAGGCCGTCTTCCACTCGTCGCCCTGCCTGATGCGGACCAAGTTGTAAGCCCCACGGAGATCCAATTTGGAAAATATCTTAGCCCCACGCAGTTTACGAAGAGTTCCGTGATCAAGGGGAGAGGATAGCGGTTCTTGATGGTGATACAGTTCAAGCCCCGGTAATCAATACATGGCCTCAGAGTACCATCCTTTTTCTTCACGAAGAAGAACCCTGCTCCCGCCGGGGAACTGGAGGGCCGTATGAATCCTTTCTCAAGATTCTCCTTTATGTAGTCTTCCATGGCTTGAGACTCAGGTATCGACAATGGGTAAGTCTTGGACTTGGGCAAGGTGTATCCTGGGACCAAATCGATGGGGCAATCGTAGGACCGATGAGGAGGCAATTGTTCTGAGTGGACCTTGTTAAAGACCTCACGGAAAGGGTGATACACAGGGGGAAGAATGGAGTCCTGAGTCATTGTGTTAGCCAAGAGTTTGGGAGACTTCCCTGACCTCGGTTTCCAGGTGATGTGGGTAGGTGAGACCCAGTCAATTGGAGGGTTGTTCTTCTGCAACCAAGGTAGGCCGAGGGTTACTGGCGTACCTGGGGCCTGGATGGTGTCAAGTACCAGGGTCTCGCTGTGGGAGTAGGTAGATAGCAGGAGAGGTACGGTCTGTAGCGAGATTAAGGGTGGAGACAGCGAACAACCATCAATCCCAACCAAGGCAATAGGTTGGGCCTTCTTCACCAAAGGTATCCGGTTCTGTTTAGCGAAATCGAGGTCTACAAAGTTTCCTCCAGCACCGGAGTCGATAAAGGCAGCAGTAGATGTGCGAAACTCAGCGCCTGCGAGAGAGATAGGAATCGTAAGTTTCTTAGGCAGTGCCTCCTTGGGGAGGGGACGAGGAGAGATAACACCCAGTGAGAGCCCCTCCATACTCACTGAGTGTTCCCATTTCCCGGACACAAAGGGCATGCACGGACCAGATGTTCAGGGGATCCACAGTAGAAACAGAGTACGCCGGCGTAGCGGTGTTGTCGTAGTGGATTCCGGATCTGTTGCACCCCTAATTGCATTGGCTCGGGAGGCTCCAGTGCCAGCTGCTGTGAAGGAGGTGGTCTAGGAACCAGAGGAGAGTTGGGGAAGGGTGCTTGGAAGGTTAGTGGCCGGGCATTCTGACGCTCCGAGCGTCGTACCTGGATGCGTTGATCAATACGTACGGCCAAGTCAATGAGCGCCTCCAATTAGTCTGGCCTGGGTTGCCGAGCAAGCTCGTCCTTGATGGACTCCGAGAGACCTTGCCAGAAGACGGAGACGAGCGGCTCTTGTCCCCAGTTCGTCTCGGCGGCGAGCATGCGAAATTCCACTGCATACTGTGTCACCGATCGTCGCCCCTGAGTTATCTGGAGGAGGGAAACAGACGCCATCTCCCGGCGTGCAGGGGAATCAAAGACTTGTCTGAACTCACCCTTGAAGGCTAGGTAGTCTTGTGTCAGGTCTGGGCTCAACTCCCAGACTGGCGAGGCCCATGCCAGCGCGCTGCCCATCAGTAGGTTGTACACGTAGGCTACCTTCTTCCGGCCGGTGTCGTACTGAAGGGGTGCCATTTCAAATTGAACCTCACACTGGTTAAGGAAACCTCTGCACTCCTGCGGGTTGCCAGCGTACGGCTTGGGAGGCGGTATCTTCACGTCCTGACTGCTGGGTCTGACTGGTTCTGCAGCCTGTGGAGGAGAAAGAGGAACAGGTGCTTCCGGTACCAGAGCCGAAAGTTTAGCCATTTGGCGTGTTAGGGCCACAATCTGATCAGCCATGGCCTGGTTTTGCTGTATCAGCGTAGAGATTGCTGGCCTCAGTTCGGCCTGGTCTGCGTCTTGTGGGCTCGTCATAATGTTACGCCGGAGTAGCCCGCAGACCAGACCTGTCCCTAGAACTGAGGTGGCAGGTATGAATACACACACCAACAGAGCGAGGGACGTGTCCGGTTTGTGGTATTAGATGGTGCCAGGCCAGATGGGGTGGATTGCGAGAATACTTGCCGATACCGTTTTCCCAGAAGAATGGTCGTTGCCGTTGCCGAGATCAGGGGTAGGAGATGTATGGAGGAATCGAGATGAGTGCCGAGGTCGAAGGGAGCCAGAAGGTACTTAAACAGGAACAATCCGAAGTCGAGAGCCAAATGGGGTAGTCTGCCAAGCCGTGTCTAAACCGAGAGAATCAAAGAACAAGCACTGTGTAACACCCATACAAAAACTATGACGAGCGAGGAAGCACAGAACAGAGAGGGTATATAAAGCTGGAACAGCCAACCAGGAGAGGGGGCGTGCCTGGAGGAGCCCAGGGAGCTTCAGTGCATTGGCTGCTGTTCTTAGAGCTCAGGTGACACTCAGCAAGAGCCAGATTGTAACCATGCGGTGTTTGGGGGCGGAGCCTGAGTGGGGATAAGTTCAAGGGCTTTTGTGTGTGCACTGTAAGTCCAACGTGTGCATGAGAGGAAGCAACGTGGGGTGCGCACGTGTGTGCGGGGCGGCTATTCCGCACCGACGGCTGCGGCGCAGAGCGAGGAGGGAGAACCTCGTGGAGCGTCCCACCATGCCGAGGGGTAAGGGATGAAGCTGAAGGGGGCTTGCGTGGTTGTAGTGGAAGGGTCTGAGCAGTGTAAGGAGAGAGCCATGAGCTCCGCCTGAGACGCTGTGTGCTCACATTCCTAACACAAGTACTCTGAGGGCCGGGTAAAGGTATGGCACAGAAACCATTTGATTCCTATCCCGCAAGTGGAAGAGGATGAGCCCGAAATATCAGCTACTCAATTAGATGGGAAACCGAACCCGTGTGAAGGTGGTCTAGAGACTGACAATAATACCACCTCCGAAGATCCTCAGGAGGGACCCTCTCAAAGGGGCCCTCAAGCTCGCCGAGCATCTCCCTAATTTGGTGGATCCCGAGAATTCCAATTTGGATCCACAGAGCCCATGTTTTGTGCCCTCCAATGACCATGCAGAAACTGTAACCCCCTCCAGGGAAGAGGCTGAGCTTCAGGACTATAACAGTCATTCTCCCGAGGGAGTGACAAAAGAACAGCTCCGACGGAGCCAGAGAGTTGGGCAGCCTCCAATGAGGATTACCTATGACCTGTTTGGGGCACCCCATTATGAGGCTCAGCAGTGGGCTCGCAATCGAATAAAGTCAGTGATCGTTATGTTCAGTGAGATGTTGTACGTATTCATGCATTTTTATTATATAATCGTTATGCCAGTTGTTGTTCTAGTGTTCCAAGCGGGGACGTTGGAGTCCACAGGGGGGAGGATGTAGTCAGGTCCCCCAGGCTCACCCTATCTCCATTTACTGGGAGAATAGGGAAGGTTGCAGTGAGTGTAGGGAGCGCTCCGGTGCACCGAAGGCTCCGCAGTGACCCGAGCAATAGGGCGCCGCCATGTTGGATATTCGCGCATGTGCGGTGAGCCCGTGGAGGTGGTGATGGAGCGTAGGTCGCGCATGTGCAGCAAGGGGTTGCGAGAGCCCGCGAAATGGGAGGCAATCCTATAGGGTGCAGCGCATTGGACTACGAGTCCCAGGATCCTTAGCGAGACCAGGTGACGCCAGGGAGCCAATAGTGCGGGCAGATTCGTGGGAGGAAGAGTTAGGAGGTTGCGCAGGGGAGCGCGCTGGAGAGCCGAGCCGGAGGAGGAAGGAGAAGGAGCTCTGCATGTAGGGAGGCAAGTAGCCCCTACACTAGGCCACATATCCCCGGCCCAGTTAGTCCCTGAGTCACAGTGAGAAGGAGGGGAGGGACAGGGACTTGGAGCACAGCAAAAAACAGCAGGCTGGCGGCAGTGGCAACTTTATTACGGCAACATTGCCATCATAAAAACAGGACAGGTTCTCTGACGCGTTTCGTCTAAGAGACTTTTTCAAAGAGTGCTATACTGCAGCCAGGGATGTTCACTAAATACCCTCAAACACCCACGTGATCAATTAGAAATCCCCGCCCCTGGCCGATAGAATACAGGCCACTAGATAATTATGTAAATTTGGAGGGAGTTGCCCA
This sequence comes from Ascaphus truei, assembly GCF_040206685.1. Lineage (NCBI taxonomy): Eukaryota > Metazoa > Chordata > Amphibia > Anura > Ascaphidae > Ascaphus > Ascaphus truei. The sequence goes on from NC_134487.1 coordinate 219,960,824, forward strand.
TAAAATCTAATGGAGGGGAATTTTAACCATATAATTCCTGGATATATAATAGGAAACTAATACTGCATGGGTAGCAGGTCTATCCTCTGGCTGCCAAAGCAAACTGATATGTGGAGAACATAACAAGACAGAACATTTAATCTTATATAAAATATACATATTAATATACATTAATAGGTGATGCATCATCTGATAATATTATGCATATTAGAATGACCATTTAGCTTGCAAAAGATTATCCCAGACAGCTAGATGTACTTAATTCACCTATTGTGCATATAGTTAAAAAACATGTTTAAGACATGTAACAAATCTAAACATCTAATAAAATAAAATAAGAGCAGCCACACAGAGAGAATATAGAATATCACATAATTCTAGGTGAAAATTCAGGCAGCAGACACTGGATAAGAAAAACATAAGAGACTAACCCTATTGCATTCTATTTTGTATAAGAGAAGCAGACCACCCAATAATTTTGGGCATAACCTCATAATGATATGTTTTAAAAATTGTATTAATGCATCCAAAGTTACAACAATAATTTTGAAGCCTCTAAGTACAATAAAGGCAAGAGAGCAGAAGAGTAGCAGAACAGCAGCAAATAAACAGCATAAGAAATATTTTATCTTTTATATTATTGTAGACCCTAAGTATATCAAACATGGAATAAGCAGTTCACCAATATAGGCATGGCAGGAGAGATGAATAATACCTATATATATCTATTCAGCAGACAGTTAACTGTAATACACTGGGCTAGCAGTCTACAAAAAATGGGACAGCTCCCAATCCACATTGAGACCTTGTGGATGGAGACTGTCCGTGCAGAAGATCCATGACATCTCTTTTTGGTTCAATATCTTAAGTCTGTTACCACCCCTTATCAGACTAGGGACATGTTCAAGTCCCAAAAAGGAAAAGCCTTGTAGGCCACCTTGGCGACAGGAGGAGAAATGCCGAGAGACCGGATGCAACAAGTCCTTTTTCTTAATTAGCCGTACATGTTCCTGTATTCTAGTTTTTAACGCTCTAATTGTACGGCCAATATAGGTCTTGTTGCATCCGCATCTAATCATGTAGACTACATGACTGCTATTGCAGTTGATAAACGTATGTATAGGTTTTTTAACCTTTGGTTTAAGACAATCAATTACCTTTGTTGGTCTGGCATACTGGCACACATTACACCGTCCACATAGGAAGAACCCTTTAGGTATATTCCTAATTTTATCCACACTTTGGGATGAAAAGAGACTGGGTGACAAATAAGATGATAAGGGTTTTGCTCTACGAAAGACCAATTTGGGCCTTTCCTTTGTAATGTTTTCTAGGTCACAGTCTAGTTTAAGTGTTTCCCAGTGTTTGGCTATAATGGACCTGATGTCATTTGATTGACGGCTCTGTTTAGTGATGAACAGGGGTGCATTTTGGGTGCGATCTCCCTTTTTCCCTTTTGTTTTTGACAGAAGTTCTTCCCTTGACATTGCTCTAACCATAGTTAAGGTTTCCACTAGATCCCTTTCAGGATACCCTCTGTCCTTGAATCTACTAATCATCAGATTTGCCTGATTGACGAAATTTTCATCGGTTGAACACAACCTTCTGAGGCGCATGAGTTGCCCCTTTGGTATACCTTTCTTAAGGGGCAATGGGTGGTTGCTATTCGCCATAAGGTAAGTGTTCCTAGAGTTTGGCTTCCTGTACACATCGGTCTGAATCTCTCCCCTTAGATCAACATAAATAAGAATATCCAAAAAGTGTATTTGATTACTACTGTGCTCATGTGTGAATTGCAGATTATAATTGTTAGAATTTAAAGACTGGATAAAAAGCTCCAGAGTGTGAGTGTCACCCTCCCAAATGAAAAACAGATCGTCGATATAGCGGCGATAAAACAAAATGTGTTTCCTAAATAAATTTAAATCACTATAAATAAAAAGTGATTCCCAAAACCCCATGAAAAGATTCGCGTAAGAGGGTGCAAAAGACGTACCCATTGCAGTGCCAGTGAGTTGCAAATAAAATTGTGAATCATAGCTAAAGTAGTTGTGCGTGAGCAGAAATGTGATAGATTCGATCAAAAAAATACAAAGTGCAGGGGAGAGATCAGATTTGTTAAGAAAGTGCTGTACAGCCTCTATGCCCTGCCTGTGGTCTATGATGGAGTACAACGACTTTACATCCATAGTCACCCAGACACAGTTGGTGGTCCAATTTATTGTTTTTAAGTCTTCAATTAGATGTCTGGAATCTTTGGTGTAAGAGGGCAGGCTGAGCACCAGAGGCTGTAGAAAAAAATCAACATAACGTGATAAAGCATCTCCCAAAGATCCAATTCCCGACACAATTGGCCTACCTGGAGGTTGCGTCAGGGTTTTATGGATCTTTGGGAGATGATAAAAAATAGGTATAATTGGGTCTGGTGTGTACAGAAAGCCCAACTCTTTAGGATCCAAGATATAAAGGACTTCACCCAGTTCTAGGTGTGACCTAAGCTGGACGAGGTATCTTTGAGTAGGATCTGAGGTAAGTTTTTTATATGTAGCAACGTCTCCTAGCTGTCTGAGAGCTTCCTTTTTATAATCTTCCGAGGACTGAACAACAATTGCTCCTCCCTTGTCTGCTTTTTTAATGACAAGGGATTTGTCTTGTTGTAAATTTATTAGCTCTTGTCGCTCAGTCCTCGAGAGATTATCCCCTTTGGGGTGACCAATCATGATCCCCTCCGCCAGTACCCTAAGGTCCCTCTCAACAAGTTTCTCAAATGTAGAGATGAAGGGACCCTTAGAGTTATTGGCGCAGAAGATTGACTTTCTTTTAAAATTTGTATGTTCATGTTGGAAGAAATCCATAGAAAGGTCATATGGGGATAAATTACCAGTTTGGTCACCAAGGAGACCCTCCAGATCTGCAACTGCACAGTGCTCCCTGTAAGAAAGAGTTTCTCTGTTAGTGTCACATACATTCAAATCAACATCTACAGTAGAGCCCAAGGTCTCTCCTGGTTCATTTGGTGAACTCTTGTGTGCTGAAAAGAATTTGGTTAGGGCCAGCTTACGAGTGAAACACTGCAAGTCTATGATGGTATTGAAGAGATCAAAGTTACTTAGCGGAGCAAAATTAAGCCCCTTATTCAGGAGCCTAAGTTGGTCAGTGGTCAATGACGTGTTCGAAATATTAATAACATTGTCCTCCGCTAGTGGTACTTTTTTCTCTTCGTGGCCCCTCTTTGGACTTCCCCTCTTCCTTTTGGACCTCCGCGTCCTAAAAAAGCGGGTACAAAGGAGGAGGTGGATGGTCTTGCATCATCCTCACTGGTATATGTGGTGTGGCTCAATCTATCCGAGGTAGTGGACTCGCGAAATACCCCACCTGGGTTTTTCTTCTTCCAGGGATCATCATATTTCTCTTTTTCAAATGTGATTGAGGTAGATCTATTTTCCCCTTCTGAAAGATCTGAGTCTGCACTAGACGCTTCAGCATATTTATTTTTGAGTATTGATTTTTTAGGGGTTGGTTGGTTAGCACCCTTGTTCTGATTAGATCTATGTTGGGGTGATTTTGATCTACCTCTAAATCTATTTATGTTGGGTTTCGGGGGTAGTTCCCAAAAATATACTTGATGTTTAAGATAATCTTGCTTGTCCCTTTCGAACTTGGATTGTTTCTTTTCCAAGATCGTATTCTCTACCTCGTCTATATTCTGGGACAGGATGAGGTCATTATTAGAAAAATGTTCCATTTTGTTAAATGATTTTAATTTTGTTTTCAAATCCAAAATTTATTTTTCTAAAGCAGATCTCTCTTCCTTTTTGTGAGTAATAATTAGTCCCATGAGCTTGAAGGAACACTCATCTAAGGCCATCCTCCATTTATTTTCAAATTCTTTGCTAATAAATCCAAAGGTGGGAGATTTTTTGATACGTAACCCCCTTGGAATTCTGTTGACTCTCACATAATTATCCAAGGAGGTTATGTCCCACCATAACCGAATATTAAGTGATAATAATTGTTCTAACTTTTGAAAATAAGTTACCAGGTCGGATGATTCCTCGCAAAACACTTTACCGGTTTCATCAAAAACATGTTCAGCTTTTCTGCTTCTTTTTGTGTGGTCACTGCATCTAAATACAAATGTATCTGCGCCATCCTCTTGGACACAATCCTCAAATGTGTCATCCATAATGAAAGCGTAAGGTACACAAGTCTCTGTGTGACAGTCTTAAAAAAGAACTCCAAATACTCAGCAACTGTATAAATTTAGTTCATAGAAAAAATAAGTTTTAATTATTATGCACAAAAAAGTCACAAGCCAGCCTGTAAGAGGTTAAAATATAATTGTCATAAACCACTGGATGCAAAAAATGAATCCTTACCAAACACAACAATGAGCTACCACAATGCCAGAGACATAGGTAGTTAAGGGAATTAACCCCTAATGTGGTGCTTCAAATTGGTGTCGGTTTGAGGAGTGTTGTGATCCTCGGTGTAACAGTGGTAGGGCAGATTAGCCAGATTGAATGTTATAAATGGGAGCGGTGGAATAGGTACCCCTATATGGAGAATGGTAGCATAATAGCATAATACTTCATTCAGCTATGAATTGTCAATCCGAATTGTGCCTTACTGTGCCTGAATGAAGTATTATGCTATTATGCTACCATTCTCCATATAGGGGTACCTATTCCACCGCTCCCATTTATAACATTCAATCTGGCTAATCTGCCCTACCACTGTTACACTGAGGATCACAACAGTCCTAAAACCGACACCAATTTGAAGCACCACCTTAGGGGTTAATTCCCTTAACTACCTGAGTCACAGTGAGTGAAGCTGATGTAGGGAAGGCCCTAATATAGGAACCCGCCCTTAGTATCAGTAGGAGACTTGTGAGACCCAGAGACTGCCGCGGTACCATACAGAGGTTTGGGCTCAGACCTCTACAAGCCCAGCAGCAGCCGACCGGGTGGGATCGCCCCGGAAGGTATCCCTGGAGTGTCTTCGTCGTTGGATCCTTTGCGAAGTCTGTTGGCAGGCCCGAGCGCTGAGGCGCTCGGCAGGTAACATCTACAAGTGCACCAACTATAGCATCAGAACATAGTGGCTGCACAGTCACACTCACATACCTCACTTTGGGGGGGTGGGATTGTGGTGTGGGGAACTGGACACGGTGAAGGGGTTGCGTCCTGTGAGACGCTGTATTATAGTGTCTCCTATACAGCGGGTCATCTGTTTATGACATGCAAAGTTATGGTTGCTATTAGTAAAGTCATTGGTTGTTTTATATGCTGTGTGCGTGGTATTATATTATTGTCCTGTGAGGAACAACTTCCACTCTGCTGGGAGCCATCACAGGTGGAGGCGCTGCACTTGGTAAAAGGTTATTTGTATTCATATGTGTTGCCCCAGGCTCTCCGTGGCGGAGGCTTAGGTCCTGCGAGCCAACAGGTTGAACAGCATTGGTAGCGCACTGTATTCATTAGGAAACAGGGCTACATATAATAACGGGAATTTTTATTGCGCTGAGATGCATTAACCAATACATTGCACATGCTCATTATAAAAAATATATAACATGCGTTCCAATTAGCACACGTGTATTTAAATTAGTGCACATGCGTTCCATTTGCGTTACCACCTTGCCGATAATAAGCTTCCTGTGACTATTATGGGAAACACCCCTGATGAAGTTAAAGTTCTGACGTAACGCGTAGGGTTAATCTAGTACCCCTACCTGAGAGATTAGAGCACAGAGCACTTTACTTTGAGTCAAGTCCTGCTATTAAAACCACTAGATCTAAACCAGAAGCTGCTATACCAGGAGTACCATTGATATCTGGAAGAGGGTATAATCAGCGTCAATTGTAGATATAAGTTTTCAACCACTAACCCCAGGGACGCTGCTGGTCAACGGGGGGATACTGCGGATGGAGAGTTGTGGTGAGTTACTGCTTATTATTGTGCCATCTGGCTAGTGGTCCCAGAACAATACGCTGGCCACGTGGGAACACTATAGAACAAATTGAGTCACTGAATGTTATCCAGACCATTACTACCTGTGGAAAAACTGCAGCACTTTTAAAACTGCCACTCCCTTTGAAACGCTGGTAAGCAAGGGGATTATTACTTTGATTCATTAAGACAGCAGAGGACCTATGAGGCCCTAATATCAACTACTGTACATACAGTATTAAGGGACTTTTTTATTGCTTCCCTCCCATTGAGGGGTAACTATCATTGAACTTATTATCCATTGACACATTCTTCGTATTGTGAGTATCTGAAGCAAGTGCTTATTTCTTTTCTATATACTCCAATTTGGATTTGGTCATCCATAGAAGCAGGTCAGTCATCATTATTAATTTCATCCTCATATTTACTTGTGTTCAGATTAATATCAGCATCCTGAACAATTTGTAATATTTATTAGATCCCATTTATTATTGCTATACACTTTCACTATTTAGATCGAGAGCTGATTTTCCCTTTTTTTTGTTTACTAATAGATACATTAACAATTATGACTTTAGAAGAAATCAATGACAAAATTAGTCCTAAAATGTGGGTAACCATTGTGTACACTCTCCCAAATGAGGAGCATTACAAATAAGCATCATACTGTATTTCCCATGCAAATATTTAAAAGTTAAATAGGAAGACAATTTCCCCTTATGTATAAACAGAGTGTGCATCATTTGTATTATGTTGATGTGGTGCGAAAAATCTTCTGACGTACTGTACAGTAATATGCAACCTGCAGTATAGCAAACATCACTATATCCTGTATGCACTGATTGCTACCAATAAGATATTTCCACTTTGGTTTGGTTAATGAACACCAAGGGGGTGGCTGAAAGAAAAGCAATGCCTCTTTCGTTGGTGCACACCCTAATAGAATTCATACTGGTACAAATTATTATAGACAAAGTAATGATGTCTTGTTGCTTTGATATAGTGAAAGTGATGATGTATCAAAGAGAAATAGTTTAAAACTTAATTTTTATAAAAAAAATAACACACATATATATATATATATATATATATATATATATATATATATATATATATATATATATATATATATAAATAAAATAGAATCAGCTTAATGACTTTAAAAGCCAGTTAAGGCAGTTGCTGTAATGGATCACTTGTTGTACCACTTAATGGGTGGTTACACATTACACCCTTGGTGTTAATTGTGTGGAAATCACATTAACCTCTAAACTATGTTAACATGCACTTGGAAGGCTATCATGCCTTACATAAATGTACTTGGAAATGTAACAATACACATAATACACATTCTATAGACCCCTTAAAGCTGCAACCAAGCAATATCCTACATGTGTGTGTGTTTTTTTTTTAATAAATCAGTTCTGTACTATGAGAAAATACTTGTAGCACTTTTTTAAACAACTCTAAATTACATTTTTAATGTATTACTAGCTGAGAGACCCGACGTTGCCCGGGATGTAATGTTCCCGCTCCTCTCTCTCTCTTCCCCCCTCTCTCTGTTTGTCCCCCATTCACATCAATCCAGTCTCCCCCCTCCCTCCTTTACAGCTTCATGCAGTGTGTGTGCGCGCGCGCGTCAGTGAGTCTGACGCAGAAACACAAACACACACAGACTGAGTGACTGACGCACACACAGTCAGTGTGTGCGTGTGTGTGTGCCTCAGTCAGTGTGTGTGTGCGTGCGTGCGTCAGTCAGTGTGTGTGGGGGTGTGTGCGCGCGCGTCAGTCGGTGTGTGTGTGTCAGTCGGTGTGTGTGTGTGTGCGCAGTCAGTGTGTGTGTGTCAGTCAGTGTGTGTGTCAGTCAGTTAGTGTGTGTGTGAGTCAGTGTGTGTGTGTGTGAGTCAGTGTGTGTGTGTGAGTCAGTGTGTGTGTATGAGTCAGTGTGTGTGTGTGTGTGTGTCAGTCAGTGTGTGTGTGTGTGTGTGTCAGTGTGTGTGTGTGTGTGTGTGTGTGTGTCAGTGTGCCAGTGTGTGTGTGTGTCAGTCAGTGTGTGTGTGTGTGTGTGTGTGTGTCAGTCAGTGTGTGTGTGTGTGTGTGTGTCAGTCAGTGTGTGTGTGTGTGTGTCAGTCAGTGTGTGTGTCAGTCAGTGTGTGTGTCAGTCAGTGTGTGTGTGTGCGCGTCAGTCAGTGTGCGTGTGTCAGTCAGTGTGTGTGTGTGTGTGTGTGCGCGTCAGTTAGTGTGCGTGTGTGTGTGCGTCAGTCAGTGTGCGTGCGTGTGTCAGTAAGTGTGTGTGTCAGTCAGTGTGTGTGCGTGCGTCAGGGTGTGTGTGCATGTGGCTGTCAGAGGTTGTGTGCGTGTGGCTGCCAGGGGTTGTGTGCGTGCGTCAGTACGTGTGTCAGTCAGTGTGTGTGTGTGTATACTCGGCGTTGGCCGGAGGCGGGGCGTGAAAGGCAGGGGGAGTGAGCGCCGGGGAGGGGAGTGTGATGGGGAGGAGGAGAGGTGTGTGTGTGTATACCCGGCGTTGGCCGGAGGCAGGGGGGCGTCAAAGGCAGGGGGGCGTCAAAGGCAGGGGGTGGGGGCGTCAAAGGCAGGGGGGGGGGGGCGTCAAAGGCAGGGTCGTCAAAAGCAGGGGGAGGGTTGTCAAAGGCAGGGGGGGGCGTCAAAGGCAGGGGGGGGCGTCAAAGGCAGGGGGGGGGCCTCAAAGGCAGGGGGGGGGCGTCAAAGGCATGGATTCCTCCCCCTGCATTTCCTCACCTGGCAGCATGCCGCGCTCCTTGGGCTGCCACTGGTTCTCTCCCCCCTCGTGGCCTCCGCCGACTCCCGGTGGCACAAAGGAGGTATTAACTCCCTGCCGCCCCCCTCCTCCTGCTCCTCGGGGATGTTGAGCCGTAGAGAGCGTGCTCTGGGAGGTGGGGGGGAAAGAAGTGGTGGGGGGGGGGAAAGAAGTGGTGGGGGGGGGGAGAAGTAGGGGGGTGGGAAGTGGGGGGGGGGTGGAAATGGGGGAGCAACACACACGCGACACCTACCTGTTCTTCCGGGCGCCGCCATCTTCTCACTCGGCGCCGCGAGGGAGGAAGGGGTTCCTTCCGGGCGCCGCCATCTTAGGGGCCGCGAGGCAGCCTGTCTGTTCCCCCGCCGGGGAGGGAGGTGAGTTGGAGCACCGGCGGGGAGGGAAAGAGGTGAGTTGGAGCGCTGAGGGGGAGAGGTGAGTTGGAGAGAGACCCGGCGTTGCCCGTGAGTTAAATTTCCCGCTCCCTTCTCTCTCCCTCTTTCTCCATTCTCCCCAGAGGGGAGGGACGAACAGTGGACAGGAGGGGGGGGACGAACAGTGGACAGGAGGGGGGGGACGAACAGTGGACAGGAGGGGGGGGACGAACAATGGACAGGAGGGGGGGATGAACAGTGGACAGGGGGGGGGGACAGTAGACAGGAGGGGGGGGGGACGGACAGTAGACAGGAGGGGGGGACGGATAGTAGACAGAGGGGGGGGACGGACAGTAAACAGGAGGGGGGGATGGACAGTGGACAGGAGGGGGGGACGGACAGTGGACAGGAGGGGGGGGACGGACAGTGGACAGGAGGGGGGGGACGGACAGTGGACAGGAGGGGGGGACAGACAGTGGACAGGAGGGGGACGACGGACAGTGGACAGGAGGGGGGGGGGGCGGACAGTGGACAGGAGTGGTGGGACAGTGGACAGGAGTGGTGGGACAGTGGACAGGAGGGGTGGGACAGTGGACAGGAGGGGGGGCAGTGGACAGGAGGGGGGGGCAGTGGACAGTGGACAGGAGGGGGGACAGTGGACAGGAGGGGGAGGGCAGTGGACAGGAGGGGGGGGGCAGTGGACAGGAGGGGGGGCAGTGGACAGGAGGGGGGGGGCAGTGGACAGGAGAGGGGGGGCAGTGGACAGGAGAGGGGGGCCGTGGACAGGAGAGGGGGGCCAGTGGACAGGAGAGGGGGGCAGTGGACATTAGGGGGGGCTGTGTACAGGAGGGGGGGGCAGTTGACAGGAGGGGGGGCAGTGGACAGGAGGGGGCAGTGTCGCACACACTCAGTCACACACTCAGTCACACACACAGTCACACACACACACACACACACACACACACACACACACACACACACACACACAGTCACACACACACACAAGTCTCAGTCCCGCGATGCGCCCTTTCTCAGTTCCGTGCGGCGCCGCAGGTGGGGGGGAGGTGGTGGAGCGACACACGCGACACCTACCTGTACTTCCGGCCGCCGCCATCTTCTCACTCGGCGCCGCGAGGGAGGAAGGGGGTCCACCATCTTACGCGCCGCGTGGCAGCCTGCCTGTTCCCCCGCCGGGGAGGGAATGGAGCGGGAGGGAGGTGAGTGCGGGAGTGGAGCGGGAGGTGAGTGCGGGAGTGGAGTGGGAGGGAGTGGTGTGTAGCGGGAGGGAGTGGTGTGTAGCGGGAGGGAGGTGAGTGGAGCAGGAGGTGAGTGCGGGAGTGGAGCGGGAGGGAGTGGTGTGTAGCGGGAGGGAGTGGTGTGTAGCGAGAGGGAGTGGTGTGGAGCGGGAGGGAGTGGAGCGGGAGGGAGGTGAGTGCGGGAGTGGAGCGGGAGGGAAGTGAGTGCGGGAGTGGAGCGGGAGGGAGGTGAGTGCGGGAGTGGAGCGGGAGGGAGGTGAGTGCGGGAGTGGAGCGGGAGGGAGCGAGGTGAGTGTGGGAGTGGAGCGGGAGGGAGTGGAGCGGCTTCCGGGCACGTCTTAGGTGGGCGCGTGTCCCCCCGCCGGGGAGGGAGTGGAGCGGGAGGGAGGTGAGCACCGGGGAGGGGGGGAGGTGAGTGTGATGGGGGGGGGAGAGGACAGAGGTGTGTGTGTGTTTTTTTTTCTTGTTTTTTTTTTGGACCTTTGGCCCGTCACTCCGCCTCAGGCCAATGAGAGGTGTGGGGGGCGGGCCAAGGGGGTGGTGTGAGTGTGTGAGCCCAATGAGAGGTGTGCGGGGACGGGCGGGCCAAGGGACCAATGAGATTGCCGCTAGGGACGCAGACATACAGTGCTTTCACAAATATATAGTAGATAATGCACTGAAACGAGACTTTTTTTTATAGCAACCATTTACAAAGTCACAGATACTGAGTTGCAGCCATTTAGTGAACCCCCAAGCCGAATCGTCGCCGATCGATCACAGGAGAACGGATCGATTGGCAATGTAGCTACACTGGCGACACACTTTATTCGAGCACGGCTAGTCCCGCGAATTCGGGTATACTCGGGTGTATTCAGGTTTCTGATATTTTTCAGCCAGAGTGCATTGCGTTATTTTCCGGCAGGAATTTAAGCTTTTTATTCCGGCTGGTTACAATACTGCAATGCCGTCAAAATACACATGGTGGCGCTTGCGAGCTATTCTCTGTGAAGCCGTCCCCTATAATGAATTGTAATGCAGTATACAGTATATATATATATATACAGTACTGTATAACAACAACCCCTGTAAGCCCTAACATACAGTACTGTACAGTACTGTACTGTATATGCACATACATAAATGATACTACTGTATGGGCGGCGGGGGCGAGATGTGTTTGCAGCAGAGAGAGATCCGCTGCTCTCTCTCTGCGCAAACATCCACACATTAAAAATTATTTGAAATACATTTTTATTGATAGTGTAGATGTGCAGGGGGTCTCCGGAGCTGAACCGCGTTGGTTTTAGGT
>NC_134487.1:219977472-219987472 GCF_040206685.1 Ascaphus truei
CACCTCTCACAGGCCATTCTTGCCCGAGTCTGTCCTATCAGACAGGGGCATTAACCTGTATCCACACCACCTGGACAATTTCTCTCTGTCAGAGACTTGTGCTATTTATTTTATATATTTTTGTGTAATTATTCATGCAAATTTATGCTCATTTCATATGTGGTTTTCAACATAAAGTGGCTGCTGGGCCTGATCCTAACTCATACAGTATACAGTAGCGCTTCCCTGTTTGTTTGTTTATTGCAAGCAAAAAGCAGTTTGTAGTACTGAGTGTGAGATAAATTACTGTATTTATCAGTGTTGATCAAAGAGAGTTGATCAGAAGGATTCCCCTTATATACAGTACGTAGAATTAATAAAATTGTATTATTTTCCGATATCCGCAGTGATTCTGGTCAACCTGACAGATTTTTAGTAATACAGTATACTGTACTGCAAGACCATGTGTTGTCTACCTTTTACTACAGTATACTGTACTGTATGAATGACAATAGAGTGCTGTATACTTTATAAGGGGAATCCTTCTGATCAATTCTCTTTGATCAATACTGATAAATACAGTATCATATTTATACCCCTTTAGCACCTGTCGTTCCATCCTATGCACCCATTTACTGTACAATGGTGATTGCGGTCGTATTCACGTACTTTATGTGAGATAAATTAACCAGTTCTTTTATTGCTGAAGTCGCCACAAAATACTTTTATTTACAAATACAGTACAATACAATGGTGAAACTTTTCAAGTTAACAGCAATTCAAAACATCAACACACAATAATACATACTTTACAGTACTGTACAGTATACTGTACTAGTATATTTGGGCCTTGTCTTTGGGGGTTTATTCATGCAATTATTAGGGTGACCTGGCGTTGGAAATACTGACACAGTACAATCCTACAGCTACACCACCCACCCCCTCCCTTAGAGTTTTTAATCCCTCCCTGGCCAAGCATCAATCGTCTGGCTAATCCAATCCAAGCCATTGTTTTGTTAATCTGGCCCTGGGCTGTTCAGAACAGCCACTGCTTCTAAATTACTGAAAATATACAGGATAAATATACAGTGATGTGAAATAATCCTTTCTGTGTGTCTGAGAGTGTTGAAAGTCACCAGGTCCTCATCTAGTAGAGTACATTCTCGAATACCTTTAGAATAAAAATACAGTATATATAAATATACAGTATAAATATTGCACAGTATACTGTAATGTTAAATAACCCATCCTGTTCTTTTTCCCTTCATACTGTAACAGTATCCTCATTGTGTCTGCGGTACAGTAGTTCATTGAGAGAGGAGAGGTTTTGTGTACATCATTACTGCTGTTTATATACTGTACATTTGACTGCACAAGCAGATTTGACGAACACAAGGCCCCCCCTCCCCTCTGGTGCACCCTTTTTCCTGGAACGACAAGAAAACAAAAACTTTGTTCAGTTACTGTACTGTACTGTATGTGCGTACTGTATTATGGTAGACCTACTGTACAGTAGGTGGCTGGTGCAGCTTTCTCTGGAAAGAAAAAATGGAGCAGTTAGTAGGCAGTTACTGTAGTATGTCAAACTAGTCTACTGTACTGTATACTGGAACTACTGTAAACTCTGACTATTGGGAAAGCTAAAATCTGTGCCATACTTACCTGTATCATAGTGTACCTACTGTACAATACTACAGCACTGTACTACTTTCCTGATGCTTGTCCATTGCGCGCGATGACAATGGGCAACACAGTGGCAATATGGTCTATATATTTATTGCATCGTTCCTCGGTGAGTACATCGTTCCAAAAACTCATTATGGCTGTATACAACTCGTCCTTCTTGGAGGGTTTCGCCACTTTACGGATGTGGTCCTTCAGCTGATGCCAGACCATTTCGATCGGATTGAAGTCTGGTGATCTGTGATTGGAAAGAAAGGACAATTAGTTTAAGAGATACAGTACACAGTAAAAACAGTGGGGAACATATAAATGGGACACGGTCTACTACACTTACTCCGCTGGCGTCTTCACCCAGTTGATGCCGCGCTCAAGGATATGCGCCGTCGACGCGGTGTGCTTGGGATCATTGTCCTGGTAAAAGCGATGACCATTGGGAAAGTCTTGTGTGATGTATCGCACTATCACGGGCACAATGTTGTCTTGGAAGAAATCTTTATTCATGATTCCTATAGCAAGAAAAGAAAAGTGCTCAATAGTACAGTACAGTGCATACGGTAAGGCAACACTAGTCAAGTACAGTGCATTAGGCGGCATTATATTTGAGAAATTGTACCTTCAAAGACGACAATGCATCCCGGTCCACGCCTAGAGATGGCACCCCACACATGCAGCTTCACAGGGTGTTTTGGCCGTGGCTTCAAAGTTATGCGGCCTTTTTTGTGGAACGCAAATCTTGCAAATCTCTCCAGCGACACAGTAGACTCATCAGTGAAGATGCAATCCTGGAAAGTCTCACCGCTGTCGATCCATGCCTGGGCCTGGAGCACTCTTTTGATTTTGTTTGCGTCCCGTATCATGGGGTACGCTCTGTAATGACAATGAATAAAAAATGTTAGCGTCACAGCGCAGTACAGTTTGCAAAACAACATTTTTACTTTACAGTACAGTACCTCCTGTACTGTCCACTACTAACCTCACACGTCCATATTTCCATCCAATTCTGCGTCTCATCTTCTTTATGCTGCTCTCGGATACAGTCAGATTGTGGTTTTCCTGAAGAGTGTTTTTAACCCTTAATGCGCTCCTCTCATCATTCTCCTCACTTATTCTGTCCACCAGAAGAGTAGTCTCCCTACAATGCAAAGAAATTATATTGTGTTATTAATATGCAGCAATATAAAATGTATATTGTATACTGTACATGTAATGTTGTAATATACAGTAAATATAAATATACAAAAAATGTATACTGCTGTACTATAAATATAAATAGACAAAATATACAGTATACAGTACTGTTGTAATATAATAAATATACTATATAAATACGGTATACTGTTGTTATATCATAATAAATACACATCATATACTGTATATTTCGTTGTAAGATGAATTGCAATATACCAAAAGTGTATACTGCTGCACAAAAAATATAAATTGACCACACATACAGTACACTACAGTATATACTGTTGTACTATATAAATACGGTATACTGTTGTTATATCATAATAAATACACATCATATACTGTATATTCCGTTGTAAGATGAATTGCAATATACCAAAAGTGTATACTGCTGCACAAAAAATATAAATTGACCACACATACAGTACACTACAGTATATACTGTTGTAATATAATAAATATACTATATAAATACGGTATACTGTTGTTATATCATAATAAATACACATCATATACTGTATATTCCGTTGTAAGATGAATTGCAATATACCAAAAGTGTATACTGCTGCACAAAAAATATAAATTGACCACACATACAGTACACTACAGTATATACTGTTGTAATATAATAAATATACTATATAAATACGGTATACTGTTGTTATATCATAATAAATACACATCATATACTGTATATTCCGTTGTAAGATGAATTGCAATATACCAAAAGTGTACAGTATACTGCTGCACAAAAAATATAAATTGACCACACATACAGTACACTACAGTATATACTGTTGTAATATAATAAATATACTATATAAATACGGTATACTGTAGATGTACACTACAGTTTTCTATATTTTTTTTGGTTAAGTTTTATAAATACAGTATACAGTACTTACGCATTTGTTACCCTTGGTGCCTTTTTGCGGTCTCTGTTTTTTCCTTGTGCATGATAGCACACAGTGCTTGATGGCACAACGAGGCCAGAAGCAGTTAACCAGCGCTGGATATCTGCAATTCGTTGTCCGCTCGTGTACATCTCCTTCATTCTCATGCTGAGATCCTTTGAAATCTTCTTAACAGGCATTGCTGCGAGTACTGTAGAAAGAAATACAAACACAAGAATGTGTATTCGATGTTTAGTCGATGTGTATTCAATGTGCAGTGAATCCACAAAATGGATGGTGTATTTATATGTTAATGACTCACATAACAGACCACCCACTTTCAACACCTGTACCTGGCCACCATGCATAAAAGGTTGTACACGTTGCATAGCCCACCACTTGCTGATCTTTATCTGAGGCATTGTCCAGATACTGCATTGTGCCTCCCGCTTACATGGAGCATCCCCGGTTCTATGGACGAAAGAATCATCTCACCTCTGCTGTGCCTGCCACACTGAAAAAGAGAAAGGCAGTTACCGTTCCCAAGCCAAAGGCAAAGCGACAGGCTAAGGCCAACAAAGAAAACCTTCTGCTGACCCCAAAGGCTAAGGCTTTTAAAACACGTCAGCCTTATTATGTGAAGAAGAAATACGGTACTGTGCTCGGTTCGCAAGACGCATGGCAGCCAACTCACCGAATCCGCAGACCACTTGCTCCCATATGCTTCGACGACTCTGCTGTAGCTGTCCCGGAAATCTTCAGCCCGGCTTCTCCACCCCCATCTTCTCCGGTTCCATCTGAAGATGCTGCTGCCTCTGAAATCAACGGGTCACTGTCTCCTTTGCTCTTGGACGACTCTGCTTCTCTCCCGGAAATCCAGCGGTCACCTTCTCCATCCCTCTTCCACCACGCTGCAGCTTCTCCTGTACCGGGCATCCCCAGGTCACCTCTTCCACTCTCCATCGATGCCGCTTCTCTCCAGGGAACCCCCATCTCATCCTCCGTTGCACCCATCCCCCCAGATCTCCAGATGCCATGCACAAGCAGCTCGTTGGACCGGATCCTGAATGGGCTAAGTGTGGATCTCCCCGGGAATTCTAGTGTGCTGGCAAAGCTAGATCTGCTTCTGGAGTCGGTGCTACATATGGAGCAACGGCTGGATCAACGGATGCTACATATGGAGCAACGGATGGATCAACGGATGGACAAGATAGAGGCAGACATAGCGGGCATACATTATTTGCTCGGTGTTAATGCCCCTGTTTCCCCGACGCTGGAGCAGGGGGGTGACATGGATGTGATGCATGGTACCTTCGACCCCCTTCCATCACCAAGCACACCCCCTCCACCAGAAGATACAGTGTACTATGCTATTGAGGAGGACATGACAACCCCATCTAGACCACGCCAGGAGACAACCCGGCGACCACTACCGGAGGAAAGCTTCCTCCCAGACACCCTACCATTGCCCATCGCCTCAAGTACACCCGCTCCCAAAAGACTTCCTACACCCGCTCGCATACAAACAGTGCCCGACATCTCCCTGTGCGATCTGACACCGGCGCTGAGGGAGAAGTATAGGGTGAGGAGTGCTGGTATACCACACAAGTATGCCTTGATCATATTTAAACACCATGTTCCCTACACATTGTACTGCGAGTGGGTGTTCAAAGTGAACTATGATGGGAATCGCCAAAAAAATGCCCTTCCTGCCAATTTAAGGAAAAAGATTGTGGAAGAAATGCAGCGCTATTACCCTGTTACAGATCCTGTAATGAGAGGCGTTAGAGACTGCATTAATGGCGTTTTGCGCCATGCAAGGCATCGGCCATGGCTGGAAAATGGGGAGGACTTTCAGTGAGACCATACTGTAATGTTGTGCTGTACTGTACAGTACATGTTTTACCCTATAGTACCTGCTGTACTTAAACAAAGGATACTGAATGTTGTTGTGTGTTGCACGGTTTTTGTACTGTATTTGTAAATAAAAGTTTTTAGTGGCGACTTCAGCAATAAAAGAACTGGTTACTTTATCTCACACACAGTACTACAAACTGCTTTTTGCTGCCAGACTGCAAACCCGCAAGACCAGCAACATTGTAACAAAAGAGCAATGAGCGCGCAATTGGCGTGGGAACTTCTGTTCTAAGGCCCCTATAAATAATATTCTTTATTTTATTTATAAACTCACATTTATAAACCCCGTCACCCACCCCCGCTAAACACAATAAAAAATAATCACACACAGCATCCCCGCAATAAATAAATAAATAAATACAAATAAATACATTTGAAATACATTTTTATTGATAGTGTAGATGTGCAGGGGGTCTCTGGAGCTGAACCGCACAGGTTTTAGGTCTGGGGACCCCGTGCCCCCCGAGATACAGGCCCCTTTAGGGGGTGCCGGTAGCCCTCTGCTTGGTTTAAAGGTCCGATCACGTGATCGCGGCCTGTAAACCAAGCAGAGCAGAGGGATACCGGCACCCCCTAAAGGGGCCTGTATCTCGGGGGGCACGGGGTCCCCAGACCTGAAACCTGTGCGCTTCAGCTCCGGAGAACATCTACACTGTGAATAAAACACACACATCATTAAAGAATCATTCTTTAGCTTAGCGGCTATGCGCTATGGTAAAGAAGCAGCATTTCTGTCTTTTTAATAATATTGTAGAGTGAGCAGGGGGTTCCCTGAGACAGAAATCTAATCTCAGGGGACCCCCTGCTCCTGCACAATATTATTAAAAGTTCAGAAACGAGGCTTCATTAGCATAGCGTATAGCCGCTAAGGTAATGAAGGGGTTAACGCATAATAACCAATAAATACATTCAATACACTACCCACTACCCATGGCAACCTCCGCTGCTGTACAGTAAAACAGAGAAAAAAAATAACACTTTCAAAGTAATGTCCCCTAACCCCTTAATCACCATAGCGGTTATTAACCGCTACAGTCATGAAGGGGTTAACCCGCCCTCACCCACCACTTGGGACGCCTACTGTACATACCCTCCCACTCTAACCCCCCACCCCGTGAGGCCTAACCACCCTCAACCCTCACCCACTAACTACCCACAAGGGAGGCCTACCCACATACCGTTGGGGAAACACCCCACCCCCACCCCAGTACCCACAATAAAAACAGTACAATCACCCACAATAAACAGCATTCTATTTATTAAATACATTACCCACCCCCTGTGCCCCCCCCCCCATAAATACAAGATTTATTCTTTTACATTCAGGGTCCATAACGTAGCCCCACGCTAGTCCCCGGTGGGCTGGCAGGGCACCTGGACAGACCTACAGTTTACCAGCAGCATTCCACAGGTTCTGGAGGCCTGCTGGTGGATCCTGCCAGCACCATGGCGCCCAGGTGGTCTCCTTGGGTCACCGTGAGCCTCAATTGGGTCCACACGGTAGGCCCAAGGATGTCTGGGAGCCCCGGGTCAAACCCACAGGTGTCTGCGGGGCCTCGGGTGGTTCCCATGGGGGTCTGGGGAACTCACGGGTGCTCACTACGGGTCCGCGGTGCCCCCACAGAAGTGGGACCACACATCATCATCCCCGCACCTACGGCTCGGAGGTGCCCCCACAGAAGTGGGACCACACATCGTCATGCCCGCAGACTACGGGTCCGCGGTGCCCCCACAGAAGTGGGACCACACATCATCATCCCCGCATGTGTCACCCGTGGAACCACCAGCCTGCTACCCTTTAGGATACCCGAGGATTCCCCGCGGGTGGTCTCCAGAGGTCCCACGCAAAACCACGGAAGTAACCCTGAATGTAAAAAAAATAAACCTGGCCTATACATTCAATACATACACCCTCCCCCCCAACACCTACAGTACAATAATGTGCAAAATAACTATTATCCAGATATGAATAATAGATTAATTGCCCATTATTAAAAACATTAACTAGCATATACAAATAAATAAAGTACTACTGACCTCATCAATACGAAGTGTCCGACGCCAGCGCCTTCCTTCTCTTGCCCACACAAAACATAGCCAAAACCAAGCCAATACATTGCAATTACATTCAGATATCAATTAACCCCTTAAACACCTTATCGGATAATAACCGCAAAGGTAATTAAGGGGTTAAGCCACACAGGCACGATACCCACCCTTCACCCATGAATTTGTACTGTGGCTTCATCATGCAACTATATATATATATACTGTATATATATACATACAGAGAGACAGAGAGAAAGAGAGAGAGAGAGATATATACAGTATATATATATACACACGTTATATACACACCCATGATAAACCAAATATACAGTACAAATAAATGTAGAAGGGTTATCAAAACCATACTGTTCTACAACCAAACACTTCTCCATACAGACACTACATTAAAAATCAATTTCCTTTAAAAATCCTAACTGATCTCACAATCTACTGTACTGTATATGATCACAAACCAATGAAAAAAGTCACATTCCAAAATGCATAAAATCTATGCACCATACTGTATACATTCTGCAAATTAATCAACGTAAACAAAAATCAATTAGCAATCATTATTTAGATCTCTAAACATTTCACACTCAATCATGAACAATGAAACCATTAACAGATTCACGCCTAGAGCAGAACAATTAAGCCTTTGAAAAAATATAAGTACCGACAAAAATACAACCTTTCCAAACCAAGCCTACAGTACCTACAGTATCCCTGACCTTCCTCAAACACACAATACAATACCAAGGAATAATACATCTATCTAATTTTAAAATACTTTAAACTCACAAAATAATTAAAAACACATCTAATCCAGCTTTTAAAACATCATCATTTCTTACCCTGAATGTATACTGTACAGTATATCTCTCTAGACATATATATTGTACATACATACATACAGTGGCAAGAAATGATATACCACAAAAAAATTAAAATACACAGGTTAAAAAACCTTTTGAAAAAATTAACAAGTTAAATAAAATACATTTCTTTACTGTAGTTCACTTACCATTACTTGCCCCCACCGACTCCCGTTGCCCAGCTTACTCACGAACCAATCCACGATCAGGAACCCATAAAATAATAAACCATTGGGGGAGAAAGGATGTGACGTCAATGAAAACCTGTCACGTGGTACGGTAGCCAATCAGAGCGTGGGAACTTTATCCTTATTGACGTCACATCCTTTCTCCCCCAAGCCCCTGACACATGGTATACCAGAGCCAATCAGAGTAGGGATAAAGTTCCCACGCTCTGATTGGCTCTAGTACCATGTGTGCACGGCCATGTGCCTTTTCATGACGTCATCTTAAAGGCAATTGAAGCAAAGCCATTCTGATTGGCTGTGCTTTCATTCCCTTTAAGTGACGTCATCATTTTTTTATTATCGGCCAACACACATGGTTTTCACGGTCCAATCAGGACCGTGGGAACCATGACGCAAAATGTGACGTCATAGGCCTTTAAAAGCCTATGTCGTCTCATTTTGCAGCCAGACGCCGCGGAGGAAGGACCTCCGGAGAAGGAAAAAGACAAGGGCGTGGCCGATGATGGAAAGAAGACCACGCCCTGCCCCGCCCGGAAGGAGATAGAAGAAAGAAGAATACAGATGAAGGTGTATTACAAGTAGAAGACCCGTGGATTGGTTTGGATTTTTAGTTTAATGTTTATTATTTTCAATGGTTTATTATTTTATGGGTTCCTGATCGTGGATTGGTTCGTGAGTAAGCTGGGCAACGGGAGTCGGTGGGGGCAAGTAATGGTAAGTGAACTACAGTAAAGAAATGTATTTTATTTAACTTGTTAATTTTTTCAAAAGGTTTTTTAACCTGTGTATTTTAATTTTTTTGTGGTATATCATTTCTTGCCACTGTATGTATGTATGTACAATATATATGTCTAGAGAGATATACTGTACAGTATACATTCAGGGTAAGAAATGATGATGTTTTAAAAGCTGGATTAGATGTGTTTTTAATTATTTTGTGAGTTTAAAGTATTTTAAAATTAGATAGATGTATTATTCCTTGGTATTGTATTGTGTGTTTGAGGAAGGTCAGGGATACTGTAGGTACTGTAGGCTTGGTTTGGAAAGGTTGTATTTTTGTCGGTACTTATATTTTTTCAAAGGCTTAATTGTTCTGCTCTAGGCGTGAATCTGTTAATGGTTTCATTGTTCATGATTGAGTGTGAAATGTTTAGAGATCTAAATAATGATTGCTAATTGATTTTTGTTTACGTTGATTAATTTGCAGAATGTATACAGTATGGTGCAT